>NC_057809.1:552697188-552997188 GCF_018294505.1 Triticum aestivum | reverse complement strand
CTCCGGTAAACGGGAGTTGCATAATCTCATAGTCATAGGAACATGTATAAGTCATGAAGAAAGCAATAGCAACAAACTAAACGATCAAGTGCTAAGCTAACGGAATGGGTCAAGTCAATCACATTATTCTCCTAATGATGTGATCCCATTAATAAAATGACAACTCATGTCTATGGTTAGGAAACATAACCATCTTTGATCAACGAGCTAGTCAAGTAGAGGCATACTAGTGACACTATGTTTTTCTATGTATTCACACATGTATCATGTTTCCGGTTAATACAATTCTAGCATGAATAACAAACATTTATCATGAAATAAGGAAATAAATAATAACTTTATTATTGCCTCTAGGGCATATTTCCTTCAGTCTCCCACTTGCACTAGAGTCAATAATCTAGATTACACAATAATGATTCTAACACCCATGGAGCCTTGGTGCTGATCATGTTTTGCTCGTGGAAGAGGCTTAGTCAACGGGTCTGCAACATTCAGATCCGTATGTATCTTGCAAATTTCTATATCTCCCACCTGGACTTGATCCCGGATGGAGTTGAAGCGTCTCTTGATGTGCTTGGTTCTCTTGTGAAATCTGGATTCCTTTGCCAAGGTAATTGTACCAGCATTGTCACAAAAGATTTTCATTGTACCTGATGCACTAGGTATGACACCTAGATCGGATATGAACTCCTTCATTCGCTCCTTCTGAAGCAGCAATGTACTCCGCTTCACATGTAGATACCGCCACGACGCTTTGTTTAGAACTGCTCCAACTGACAGCTCCACCATTCAATATAAATATGTATCCGGTTTGCGATTTAGAATCATCCAGATCAATGTCAAAGCTTGCATCAACATAACCATTTACGATGAGCTCTTTTTCACCTCCATAAATGAGAAACATATCCTTAGTCCTTTTCAGGTATTTCAGGATGTTCTTGACCGCTGTCCAGTGATCCACTCCTGGATTATTTTGGTACCTCCCTGCTAAACTAATAGCAAGGCACACATCAGGTCTGGTACACAACATTGCATACATGATAGAGCCTATGGTTGAAGCATAGGGAACATCTTTCATTTTCTCTCTATCTTCTGCAGTGGTCGGGCATTGAGTCTTACTCAACTTCACACCTTGTAACACATGCAAGAACCCTTTCTTTGCCTGATCCATTTTGAGCTTCTTCAAATTTTTGTCAAGGTATGTGCTTGTGAAAGTCCAATTAAGCGTCTTGATCTATCTCTATAGATCTTGATTCCTAATATGTAAGCAGCTTCACCGAGGTCTTTCATTGAAAAACTCTTATTCAAGAATCCTTTTATGCTATTCAGAAATTCTATAGCATTTCCAATCAACAATATGTCATCCACATATAATATTAGAAATGCTATAGAGCTCCCACTCACTTTCTTGTAAATACAAACTTCTCCAAAAGTCTATATAAAACCATATGCTTTGATCACACTATCAAAACATTTATTCCAACTCTGAGAGGCTTGCACCAATCCATAAATGGATCGCTGGAGCTTGCACACTTTGTTAGTACCCTTTGGATCGATAAAACCTTCAGGTTGCATCATATACAACTCTTCTTCCAGAAATCCACTCAGGAATGCAGTCTTTACATCCATTTGCTAAATTTCATAATCATAAAATGCGGCAATAGCTAACATGATTCGGACGGACTTAAGCATCGCTACAGTTGAGAAGGTCTCATCGTAGTAAACTCCTTGAACTTGTCGAAAACATTTCGCAACAAGTTGAGCTTTGTAGTCAGTAACATTACCTTCAGCGTTAGTCTTCTTCTTGAAGATCCATTTATTCTCAATGGCTTGCTGATCATCGGGCAAGTCAACCAAAGTCCACACTTTGTTCTCATACATGGATCCCATCTCAGATTTCATGGCCCCAAGCCATTTCGCGGAATCTGGGCTCACCATCGCTCCTTCAAAGTTCGTAGGTTCGTCATGGTCTAGTAACATAACCTCCAGAACAGGATTACCGTACCACTCTGGTGCGGATCTTACTCTGGTTGACCTACGAGGTTCAGTAGTAACTTGATCTGAAGTTTCATGATCAATATCATTAGCTTCCTCACTAATTGGTGTAGGTGTCACAGGAACTGGTTTTTGTGATGAACTTCTTTCCAACAAGGGAGCAGGTACAGTTACCTCATCAAGTTCTACTTTCTTCCCACTCACTTCTTTCGAGAGAAACTCCTTCTCTAGAAAGGATCCAAATTTAGCAACAAAAGTCTTGCCTTCAGATCTGTGATAGAAGGTGTACCCAACAGTTTCCTTTGGGTATCCTATGAAGACACATTTCTACGATTTGGGTTCGAGCTTATCAGGTTGAAGCTTTTTCACATAAGCATCGCAGCCCCAAACTTTAAGAAACGACAACTTTGGTTTCTTGCCAAACCACAGTTCATAAAGCATTGTCTCAATAGATTTCGATGGTGCCCTATTTAACGTGAATGCAGCTGTCTCTAAAGCATAACCCCCAAACAATAGTGGTAAATTAGTAAGAGACATCATAGATCGCACCATATCTAGTAAAGTATGATTACGACATTCAGACACACCATTACGCTGTGGTGTTCTGGGTGGCATGAGTTGCGAAACTATTCCGCATAGTTTCAAATGTAGGCCAAACTCGTAACTCAAATATTCTCTTCCATGATCAGATCGTAGAAACTATATTTTCTTGTTAGGATGATTTTCCACTTCACTCTGAAATTCTTTGAACTCTTCAAATGTTTCAGACTTATGTTTCATTAAGTAGATATACCCATATCTGCTTAAATCATCTGTGAAGGTGAGAAAATAACGATACCCGCCGCGAGCCTCAATATTCATTGGACCACATACATCAGTATGTATGATCTCTAACAAATCAGTTGCTCGCTCCATAGTTCCAGAGAACGGCGTTTTAGTCATCTTGCCCATGAGGCATGGTTCGCAAGTACCAAGTGATTCATAATCAAGTGATTCCAGAAGTCCATCAGTATGGAGTTTCTTCATGCGCTTTATACCAATATGACCCCAACGGTAGTGCCACAAATAAGTTGCACTATCATTATCAACTCCGCATCTTTTGGCTTCAACATTATGAATATGTGTATCACTACTATCGAGATTCAACAAAAATAGACCACTCTTCAAGGGTGCATGACCACAAAAGATATTACTCATATAAATAGAACAACCATTATTCTCTGGTTTAAATGAATAATCGTCTGTCATCAAACAAGATCCAGATATAATGTTCATGCTCAGTGCTGGCACCAAATAACAATTATTTAGGTCTAAAACTAATCCCAAAGGTAGATGTAGAGGTAGCGTGCCGACTGCGATCACATCAACTTTGGAACCATTTCCCACGCGCATCGTCACCTCATCCTTAGCCAATCTTCGCTTAATCCGTAGCCCCTGTTTTGAGTTGCAAATATTAGCTACAGAACCAGTATCAAATACCCAGGTGCTACTGCGAGCATTAGTAAGGTACACATCAATAACATGTATATCACATATACCTTTGTTCACCTTGCCATCCTTCTTATCCGCCACATACTTGGGGCAGTTCCGCTTCGAGTGACCAGTCTGTTTGTAGTAGAAGCACTCAGTCTCAGGCTTAGGTCTAGACTTGGGTTTCTTCTCCCGAGCAGCAACTTGTTTGTCGTTCTTCTTGAAGTTCCCCTTCTTCTTCCCTTTACCTTTTTTCTTGAAACTGGTGGTCTTGTTGACCATCAACACTTGATGCTCCTTTTTGATTTCTACCTCCGCATCCTTTAGCATCGCAAAGAGCTCAGGAATTGTCTTATTCATCCCTTGCATATTATAGTTCATCACGAAGCTTTTGTAGCTTGGTGGCAGTGATTGAAGAACTCTGTCAATGACACCATCAACAGGAAGATTAACTCCCAGTTGAGTCCAGTGATTATGATACCCAGACATTTTGAGTATATGTTCACTGACAGAACTATTCTCCTCCATCTTGCAGCTATAGAACTTATTGGATACTTCATATCTCTCAATACGGGCATTTGCTTGAAATATTAACTTCAACTCCTGGAACATCTCATATGCTCCATGACATTCAAAACGTCGATGAAGTCTCAGTTCTAAGCCATAAAGCATGGCACACTGAACTATCGAGTAGTCATCAGCTTTACTCTGCTAGACGTTCTTAACGTCATCAACAGCATCTGCAGCAGGCACTACAAAAAAATACACTTCCGTGATGATATGTGTTTGTTATAGTAGGTCGCGTTTTTTGTCATGCATATACATCCATGACAAATTTATGACAGAATCAAGATAGTCATACCTGTGCTGTCGTAGAAGTGTTCCATGACATTACCAAAATTATCGTCATGGAAGTGTCCACTTCCATGACGATAAATCGCGCGTCACAGAAGTGCTTTCGTCAAGGGTGACCGACACGTGGCATCCACCGTAACGGAACGCCGTTAAGCTATCGGGTCGGGTTTTGGATCCGATAACCCGTTAACAGCCCCGACCAATGGGGATTTTCCACGTGTAAAATCATCATTGGCTGGAGGGGACACGTGCCAGGTCCGCGTTAGCACAGGTGTCACACATCCAATGGGCGAGACGCGCCTATGATATGTTGACACGTGGACCGGCCCATCAAGTTTAAATGGGCCGGCCCAACTGAAGGCCCACAAGATTTTGTGGACCATAATGGGCCGGCCCAGGTAAAGGCCCACGAGATTTTGCGGACCATAATGGACTGGCCCAGCTAAAGGCCCACAAGATTTTGCGGGCCATAATGGGCCGGCCCAGGTAAAGACCCACAAGATTTTTGTGTGCCATAATGGGCCGGCCCAGGTAAAGGCCCACATGATTCTTGCGGACCATAATGGGCCGGCCCAACTAAAGGCCCACGAGATTTCGCTGACATTAATGGGCTGGCCCAGCTGTAGGCCCACAAGATTTTGAGGACCCTAGTAGGCCAGCCCATTAACCGGCTGCCATGTTTTGGGCCAAATGCCCGCCCATATTTGATCCGATCCATTAATGGCCTGCCATGCTCCGGGCCTAATAGTGGCCCATATGAGATCCGACCCGTTAAAAGCCTACCATGTTCTGGGCCAAATTACGGCCCAGATCAGGTCCGGCCCTTTAAGAGGCTTTGGGCTCAATTATGGCCCATATCAGTTTCGACCCGTCAACTAGACACTATGCTTTTGGGCCCACTTGCTAAAGGCCCACTTAGTAATTCGGCCTGATATTAGTTTTGGCCTGTTAATGGCCCGTTTAACATTTTGGCCCTATATTAATTTCGGCCTGTTAAAAGCCCATCATATAGTTGGGCCTAACTATGGCCCGGTTTGCATCCGGCCTGCCCGCACCCGATATCTGATTGGGCCAAACAAGGACTGAGACTTGGCCTATTAAAAGCCCATGATTTGATTTGCACAATCATGAGCCGGGGTTCATTTCGGGCGGCTGCCGGCCCGTGAGCTGTTCGGCACGTTTCAGGCCCAACCTACATCATGATTGCATGACGGCCCGATTATGTACCGTAATTTTATGGTTTGGCCGGTTTACTGTGAAGACAGGATATATATACAGTAAAATAACTGCAGCATCGTGAATAAGAAAACACCTAAACTATACAATAAAGAAATTACGGCATATTACATCCACTGGGCATCAAAGTTCGCCACTATGATAATAAAGCACAAGCAGACAACTGATTACATACACTGGGCCTCAAAGATCGCCACCAGTGCAAATAAACACGCCGACAAAATAATATACAAAACCGACATCACTTCAATAGAGTTCAAGAAAGGTTAGCCCTGCTGGGGAGTTGCAGCGCAAGCAACTGAGCAAGATGATGAGACTGCGCTGGTTCAAAACTTATATCTTCCTCACTCTGAAAGATAAACAAGCAGACAGATGACAGGTTTTGCACATAAAAGTATCAGTGCTGACAATTCATCACATTTCTTACTGACGAATAAAGTGACACAGTTTAAAATTGCATTAACACAATATGGTATTGTTCAGGTCAAGACATGGCAGGAAATGACATTGTGAAGGAGTTGGCCGCTTCACGACACCACTGGATTATAGATCAAGAACTCATAAGTATCAATGGTTAGTGTGCTGTCAATTTATACCATTTCAGATTGGCAAATAAAGAGACGGTTTAAATAATAGTAGAATGATATGACATTGTTCATAGTTAAGACATTGCAGAATATGACATTGTGCTGTAGTGGGTAGGTTCACCACACCACTGGATTACAGATGAAGAACAGAAGCATACATGCAGTGCAAACGAAGATCACTTGCTCTGTATAGTTTAATTTACATGGTATGAAGAAGGAACTTGGTTGTACAACTGAAAACTTAAATTGAGAAAGGGAAAACTTTTGTTTATGAACTACATAATAAACTTTAAACAAGCAATTTGATGCAAACACCAAAAATAAACAGCTATTGCAGTCCTGCCTAACCAAATATATACAACAAAGTTTGAAGGCTTGAGATGGAAAAACTTACATTATTGGTGAAGAAAGGCTCTATAAAGGCCTTGTCCATGCTGATGGGGGGGGGATTCAAGAAGTTTACCACAGAATCTTCTTCAAAAGCATTGCCTTTATTCTACATAACCAAGTAGCTATAAATGTAAGTGCAGTGATACAAGCAAAAGGTACAGCCAAGAGCAATGCACAGCTAAACTTCTCCAGTACCAACCTTATGGTAAGAGTAAATATAGATCTGATGTGTAGAAAATGGAGGGTAAAGGAAAATAAGCTGCAGAGTGATGGTACATGAACAACTACCTGTCATTATAAGTACACTGATAAAGGACAGCATGTACTTACAAGAACAATGGAAAGCTAAAAAAACATTGGCGTTGGATATATTCTACACTAATGTAACTATTCATACAGATCAGATAATTTGGAGCGAACAATTGATAAGCAAGCTACCATGCATACTGCTGTCACATAATGAACCAGGTATGTATGCAAGTACAGTGATACAGGACAACAGGTACTAACATGAGCAAAGCAGCAGGCAGCATATTTGCAATATCCTGTCGTTCTTGTCAAACCGGAATTCTTCTTCGAGCAGATTTCCTGCAAAAAAGATCCGTAGGGCACATGCGGAAAAGTAGAAGTTCAAATTGTCATGTGATTTCATAGACATTACCTCATCCTGGGAACGAGACCAGTGCATAACAAGGTTTTTCCATTCAATGTCTTCTAAATTTAGCATAGGAGACTTCATCGGAAATTTGTTTATAGACTTTCCATCAAAGTGTGATTTCCTCAGGTAACACCGATACTGCTGCAATGCTTCCTTGAAAAGCACAAGCAAGCTTTGCTCTTCATGACTATCCAGATTGACCCTCGCCTAGTTACAACAATATAATGTAAATCATTGATGTGTTCAATCAGCAGAAAACAGGAAAATAATAACCATGAATAATATCACTTACATGTAAGTTGGACAGGAAGATGTGAAAATGGTGTTTGTCTTCACAATAATCTTCCCATGATGGGAATATATGCACGTAGTCCCTAACAACATTGAAAGCATTGTCTTTTAAACTGGGAATAAATGGAATGGGGTTCCAATCTGCAGGAATTGGCCGTCTCTGCAGTTGGGATAGGTCTTCGGCCGGTGGACTTGCTGTACTTTTTGCTGGAGTGGGATTTTTCTGTGGTACAGCTGGTGCTATGGCAAATGAAATCGGTATACCTTTTGCTGGAGTGCAGGTCCTGTGTGGTGGGGCTAGTGGTGTGGCCAGTGAAGTATGGGTACAGTCTGCTGGAGTCGGTCCTACGTTTTGTGTCACTGGTTGTACAGCCAATATAAGTGGGGTGCTGTCTGATTTCTCCGGCACCACCACGTTTTTCAAGGACTTTGCTGGTGCTCCTTCAGGTTCGGCAATCACCCTCTTCCTTTTTGATGTCTGATGCACAAGAACAACATTTGAGTGGAAAAACATGGTATGATGACAGATGGAATATGTATTGATAATGGATGGGCATGGCATCTCGACATATATGATGAGTAAACTAAGCAGATGGCGGTGCAACAAAGTAGAAGAAATGCAAGACAACATATGCAAGATACCCGCAATCAATAAAACATTGCCAAATTAGAACAGGCACCTTGATGGGTGAACAGGACAGGCCATCTGCCTTTGACTCCTCGAGGTTAGAATAGTCATTAGGATCATATTCTGAACAAGAATCAACAGGTGGGGAGCGTATGAGTTTCATTGCATCCAGAATGGCACTCAATGCCTTGGTGCCAATTTTGTAAGTCATTGCAGTGTTTAGCTTCAAGAGTGGACTGCTGCTAGTGCGACACAAAGCAGCTACACAGATCATAGTGTAGATATAACGGGAAAACCTTAAGCATCAGAGTAAAATCAGCAAAGTGGAACTTGCTGGAATATATGTGCTAGTATTGCCGGTACGGCTAGAAAGGCTTCGGATACCAGCTCTCTTCAAGTGAAGGTGCGGTACTGTTAATATCAGTGTAACTCTCAAAGGCGACACAGCTCCCCGCATTTCCTTGCTATTCTTATAGGATTCAAGTGGGCAGGCCACTACAAATCCTATTCCTATGTTTACAAGATCCTACGAATCAAAGAGGCTCAAAGTGTCCATCACAACCGACCGTATAGACCTCTACACTGCAAATGTCCCTGCTCATCTTCAGTACAAGGAACATACTGTACTACTATCATACTCCCTCCATTCCAAAATATAAGTCTTGGTAGAGATTTCCACTATGGATCACATACAGATGTATCCAGATACATTTTAGAGTGTAGATTCACTCATTTTGCTCCATATGTAGTCCATGGTGGAATCTATACAAAGACTTGTATTTAGGAACGGAGAGAGTACATATTAAAGAAGAACGGAAGAGGAACATGGTAAAGAAGAGCAAGCAGATTTTGGATAATAAAATGTTGGTTGCGCAGTGCCCACACATGATGAACCAGAGCGCATTAAGAATGCAACTCCCAGCTGTCTCTCGACCATTTCAGGCGGTTGGATGAAGATCCTACGTCTCCTAACCCTTCTTCTTCCTCGTCTCTGATTCTTCCCATACAGAACACCGCACGGGCCGCCGGCCGGACCACCGGCCCCCACCGCTGTGTTCCTCCGGCACCCCCCCCACCCCCGCCCCAACCCCCACCCGCGTTGAGTTTTCTTTGTTCGGCGAGGCCCCACAACCACCCGAGCCCCTTCGATCGCACCGGCGAACTCCGGCGAGCTCTGAAAAATCGACTGACCCAATTTTGAAATTTAGTCTACTGTGATTTAACTAGTGTGGAATATAAAAGGGGAAAACCATAAGCATTGGGAGTATAGTGTTGAGCGTGCCATGGCGGATCTGAAGGTGCAAACCGGACAAAGGCAACTTCGCAACCAAGACAAGAAATCAGAGTAAAGCAGTGGCGATCTATTTTCTTGCTGCGATAAATAAGTTGAGCAGATACGAAAGAGTACCACCTCTGGTGCGGTGCCGTGTACGCATCTGCTGAGAATTTGACGGTGTTGCGGTAGCGATGGCTGTCGGCGGCGTGGAAGCAGATCTAGGAGGGTAGACGGTGGCGGCGGGGCGCGGTGGACGAGACGGTCGTAGGAGCGGCGCCGGCAAGGTGGACGACGGCGGGGATGAAGCGAGAGGACGGGATGCAAGGATCTCGGTCCGAAGCCGTGGATGAGAGAGGTCGATCTCTTGTAATGGACGGCGGCGTCGGGGTATCAGCTCCGGCATGGTGGAGGAGGACAGCGGTGGATGGGGTGGCGGACGGCGGCAGACGGAGGAGGGTGGGGTGGAGAGGGTGTTTTGGCGCCCACGGAGTACGAATGGGGAAAAGGGAGGTAGAGAGGAAGGGGGGAACCATGTATTCAGGGCGCGCTTGTCTCAAATGCGAGGAAATTTACAAACTTAGCCCCCGTTTCAAATTTCTACTACATCACAGCAACATTAGTCGGTTGGGGATAGGACGGTAATCTCGCATACACCGAATATTTGCCGACGAGAGTTTGTTTTTGGCGCCCACCGTGTATGAATATGAATCGGGGAGGGAGTCGATTTCGGCCGAGGACACACTGTGTTTTGGCGCCCACCGTGTATGAATCCGGGTGAGAGGCGGTTACGTCACGTTTGGGTGAAATTACAAACCTACCCCTATCGAAACCTATAGAAATCCAGCAGATAGGCTTTGCGTGGCAGGGATAGGCAGTAGTGATTTCCATCTCGCAGATTTTGGTTTCGGGCGGTTACTGCGACTTTCCCCGCTTCGTTCAAATTTTGCAGAGTGCACGTTTACCGTGCCAACTCAATTCGAATCCCGTTTGTATTCTATTTTTTCGGGCGGGATCCATTTTCAATTGGAATTACATTCTATATACATCATTTTTTATATATACTTTCAAAAGCACAACAAAGAATTCTGCTCCTTTATATGTATAATATGATTTACAAATACAACGATCTCGAAATCTTAAGGTTGAATTCGAAAAAATTTAACCAAATTATGTTCTACTAAAATGTATGGATCAGTAATATCTACATATTAAATAACATAGATGTGCGTGAATTCATATGAGTATGCATGTTTGATAGATCAATTTTGGTTCGAGTATGGATTACATGTATCATCATCTCGAATTCAAATATTTGAATCCCTTTTTTGTTCACTCCTTTCACGCCCATCTCTCTCGCATGCATGCTCCTTCAGGTAGCTATCACTCTCTTTTCTCCAGCTCACCCGCACGCTCACTTCATGTTTCTCCTATCCTCGCAAACATGGTCTCTCGACGTCTCCCTTGAGAAGTGTCACACTCTCCCTATCATTATACATTACACGGTTTTCATTATCTCTCACGTCTCTACTGTTCTCTGGTATCACTCGGTACCTAAGCTTTCTTTTTCACCGCCACACACAGTCTCCACTCGTCTTTCACTTTGTCTTTCTCTCTATGGGATTCTCTCACACACCCTATATGTCTCTACATATGACTCATACCACTAAAATTACTCTCTCTCTCTCTCTCTCCTGTAGACACAACATTTGTTTCGGTCTCCTTTTCGTCTCCATCCCAGACTGACATTATTCATTTGTTTACCGATCAGACAACCCCGACTACCGTCTCCTCTCTCTCTCTCACACACACAGACACACACACAACTCCTGCTTCCACTCCCCTTCCCGACTACCGTCTCTCTCTCACACACACAAAACTCTCGCTTTCGCACCCCGACTCGTATTTCTCTCACAAACATTTATCGACTAGCTAGCCTCTAGATAGGTTTATACACCCGCACACTCGTGCTTCCACCATCGCATACATGTCTCTCTCCTGCTCCTTGTATCTATGTAGATTTTTCTTCCCTTCTTGAGACACGCCCTCTCGATCGTGCACACACACACTATCGCCTCATTTTAAGCTGATACCTATCGCACACACACTCCTTGTGTCTTTGTCACACATGCACTCCGTCCTCCTCCACTCTCCCTCTCTCTCACACACACATGGGCTTTTTGCAACAACTAGCAAGATGCCCATGCGTTGCACGGAACATCAAGATGCATTTGTATGAGTAGTTTATCTTGTGGGGGAAAAGGATGAACGAGGGAAGGCCTTATTTGCAAATGTGGAGAGGGGTGTGGGTATCTTTTTGCAAAATTGCCATAGTTTCCTTCCTATCCGTCAGATATAGATCGGACGGCCTATATTGCAGGATGGCAGGCACACGATCATCACCGACAATGCTTTTTATAAGAGTAGGGATAAAAAATAGAGTTGGTGATGATGGTGGGCCTGCCATCCTGCAATGTAGGTCGTCCGATTTATATCTGACGGATAGGAAGGAAAATATGGCAATTTACCCGCACTCTTCACCACATTTGCAGATAAGGCCTTCCCTCGTTCATCCTTTTCTCCCACAAGATCTTGATGTTCTGTGCAACGCATGGGCATCTTGCTAGTAAGAGTAGAAATTAGACATATACCACTTCTCGAATCTTGAAACCAACAACATTCCTCCCTTATCTCATCAAAACCGCCAAAGGAATATATTTTGAGTGAAACATAACATATTTTTTAGTGATATACGTATTTCAAAACTAGACTTTTTTTCTATCAAATCGGTGAATATGTATTAATCTACTTTGATCGTGTGGCAACGCATTGGCACATTGCTAGTAGTTATTATAATTTTTTGGACACCAGACAAATGGTGGAGTACATATACGGAGAGAAGAGGCGCACGCACGCAGTCGACCTCTCGCTGTCTCGCACACATGAGTGTTACGTAAAGGCGACGTTAACAAATAAACCCTAAAACCCTAGGTGCATGATTGCTGCATTCGCGGGTAACGGGTATGTGGTGGAGCACCTTTGTAGGAATTGTCAACTGAGCACGCCTCCTCGCCGCGTAATTGCTCTGAGACAGACGCGACCTCTCATAGCACAGGCATTGAACCGGCACGCCGGCCAAGAGGGCCGCACTCGCTGCAGGCCCGGCTGAGCACGCCTCCTTGCCGCGTGCAACCAGCTTAAGACTGCCCCGCCTGCCTTCATTGAATCCGCGCGTGTGCCGGCAACACGTCCTTCCGCGAGCCGACATGCATTTTAGAACAAAAAAATGACTAAAATATAATTAATTTACACATGGTCTTGACTTGTTGTGCTCGCACTAGTAGCAGTAACTAGCAGAGGATTTTCTTTATTTATAACTCTCCTCACATTTTTTTGGCTTTGAAGTGAATCATGGTTGTGGACATTATGTATGAATGTGCAGATATCGGTGAACATGAGTTTGATGTGGAAGTTGAACTTGGAATGTCGGGCTTGCGCGTGAACTATACCATGTCCAATGCTTTGTCTGTTATTGTTTGGAAAGTAATTGCTGTTATTACATGACCCGAAAAAATACATTTTGTGCCACATCAGTAGATGCACGGACATCACAACAGGCATGCTGACTGGATAAACATTTGAACCTAGCTATTATGAAGGAAATTTTGTATTGACAACAGTTTTAGATAGGAGTAGGGGCCTAGCCTGCTCTGCCTCTGCTAGCTTATTTCTGGCTTCTTCCATCTCTTCTTTGGCTTGGGTGAAGAGAGCATCTGATTGCTCTTTTCGCTTCTTCAGGAACTCAGCTACATTCTCAAGGGCTGCTGCACGCTTTCTTTCAGCCTTTACTAATGCCACGAGGACACGAACAGCTGACGACTCCACCTGGCTTGTGTGTAATCCAGCATCATCTGGGAATTTGCACCTTGTGTCTAATCCAGCATCATTAGGGAACTGGCACCTTGTGTGTAATCCAGCCTCATTTTGGAAACATGATCTCGAGGTTGACCATACTTCCCTCCTCGCAGGAACTGCATCCTGACATGAAGTTACTTCTTTTTTAGATCAATACTCAGAGCAACCCAGATCCATTTAGTAGAAGCCAGATAAACAGAACTCGGAGAAGTGAATTCAAAAGGAAAAAAAATAAAAACAGACTACAAGGTGAGAACACCCACTTCCTACATCAAGCTAAAAACGAAAGCATTAGGACGATTAAGACTCTTCTTATTACACATCGAAGAACACCACGCTTAAGAGAAACAGAAACTACAACATATACACATCGAAGAACACGAGGCTACACGAAAGTAATTGAAAGGGTGTTACTTACCAAAGCTCGTTTTACAGGTTCGGTGCAGCTCCTCTTTAACTTGCCACGCTCCTTGAAGATGTCCCGAATATCCCGTGTTTGGTCTTCATTGCTCCTCTGCATGTTCGCACTCGTGGTTTTAAAATCTCAACATGGCAAGAAAAATATACTACTAGTAATACTCGCGCATCTTGTGGGCAACATTAAAGCACTCGTCTGCCATGTTAGAGCATCTCCAACAGAATCGCAACGCGCGGCGCTTTAAAAATCTCAACATGCTATCTCTACTCTCTTCTCTACTGTTATATTTATTTATATTTAATATTTAATATTTATCTCTACTTCCTTTACTGTCTACTTTTTTCTCTATACTTTTTTTCTTGCAATATAGGCCGTCCGATTTATATCTGACAGATAGGAAGGAAACAAATGGGAATTTTGCAAAAAGATACCCATACCCCTCTCCAGATTTGCAAATAAGGCCTTCCCTCGTTCATCCTTTTCTCCCACAAGATAAACTACTCATACAAATGCATCTTGATGCGTGCAACGCATGGGCATCTTGCTAGTTCTAAAAACCTTTCCATCATTTGCCACACTACTGGTTGCAGATGAAAAACCTACCCAAGCACAGCGCGATACAGGAGCGACGCACAATTACAAGCTGATATTCTGTTGGACAATGGAGGCTATAACCAATTACTTTTACGGGAACAATAGCACCCAGGAAATTTGAAGGGTAGGTATGAACAAAATTGGAACTGCACATGTACTGCTAAGTGATTCAATACACACATTACCAATCGAGGAGGAGAACGATGGTCGCGGCGGCCTCTGTGAGTCATGGTCGGCAACGGGAGTCAGTTCATTGTCCACGACGGTGGTACTTCTGCGCTTGGCGTCGGCTTCCGGGAAGCAGATCCGAGACCGTGGAAGACGATGCCGGGGAAGAGGCTCCGTGTACGACGACGACGGTGGACCGGCTCCAGTGCGGCGTACGAGGTCGTCGATGAGGCAGATGCGCTGCGGTGGACGAGTGCGCCGATGTAAAGGGGAGGAGCACGAAGGCTGCGGTGCCGTGGAGAAGTCTATTTTGCGGTGGGGATAGAAAATGGGGAGTATTCAGGTGTACTACTCTGGGTGCCGGGGTGGGGTTGGCTGGGTAGGGTGAACCTGAAGTTACGAAAACAGCCCCCTACCAAGCGTCATCCGTAGGCCTGTTCCGAAGGCTATGATGGTAACTTCCCACTGCTCGAATCAGGGTCGCGGGAGATTTTCCCGCCGACCTCAAAATTTTGTGACACTGGACTCCCCGTGTGGCGTGTTGAGTGATTCGGCTAAGCAACTAGCGAGTAGTAGTAGTAAACTCTGCATATTAGGTTTGACCGAAGTCAAACTTCCTAAAGTTTGACCAAGTTTATAGAAAAATATAAACATTTACCATAACAAATATGTATGATGTGAAAGTACATTCAATAATGAATCTAATGGTATTTATTTGTTATTGTATATGTTAATATTTTTTGTTATAAGCTTTCTGAGAGTTTACAAAACTTGACTTTGACCAATGCTAATACGCGGACTTAAATAAAAACGGAGGGAGTACACATTTGTTTTCTTAGTTTGTAGTGAACTAATCATTTGTTGAAATTGTGAAATAAATATATTAGGCTATTGACTTCGAATGTAATGGTCTATACAATTCAATAGTTACAATCATTGTCGAATCCCAAGATGTATACAAGGTCTATAGTACTTCACAACATGCTCAAACTCACATAATCCCAGTCAAATGAGAATCTAAATGCATTTCATAGTTATTACTTTGTAGGATGCAACAAAAACAACCATAACTCTACATCAGCCATTATAGAAGCAACATTTTGACATATCCCAATGTGTGAATGAAACGTGCAGAGAGAGCTTTTGAAGATGGAGCAGATAGGGCGGGAAAGATTGTATGTATGTGGACGAGAGAGTAGGAGACAAACCTAACGAGACAGAGAGAGAGAGATAGAGAGAGAAAGAGAGAGGAAGAAGTTAGGTCTGTGAGAAAGATGGATACATGTAATATACATGAGATGCGTGTGCATCTGGATTCTGTATACGTGGAAGGAGAAGAGACAACATGTTTGATGAGAGAGCTGGAAAAACATGGATGAGAGGGGAAGGATCTCGTGGGTTGAGGGATTGACAATTTTGTGCAGGGGAGAGAGGGATTGGTAATTTTGTGCAAGAGAGAGAGAGGGTGGGGGGAGGAGCCAGTCAGCCGTCGTCACATCACCCTGCTTCCAAATGACCCCGCATTATCTAGCGCGGTGTGGTCGCCGTCTTCCATCTGCTCGATGCCCTCTTTGAAGATTGAGGTGTTGTGCATGTTGGGGTGCAAATACGCACAAGAGAGAGTGGTCGCCGTATAACCTTGGATGGGGATGAATTGTGTGCTCGGGGGAGTGTGTGTGTGTGTTGTGCTGCGTGTGTCTCTGTGTGTGTGTGTGTTAGATATTGAGAGAAAACAAACCTAAGGAGAGAAATGGGTATTCATGAAGAGATTGTGCGGGCCTTGAGGTGGGCAGGGGCCGGGTGAGGGTGTCAAAATGTGCGCGTTGATGCATGTGTTGCATGCGACCGTGTGAGGGACGGACGAATCGAGAGAGATGGTTGTTGTGTTATGGATGCTCCTCTCTCTGTCTCTCTCTCTCTCCCTCTCTCTCTCTCTCACACACACACAAGTAAGGCCCTGTTTGGTTCCAAATAAGTCACCAACTTATAAGTCAAAAAGTGCAAAAAGTGACTTATTTTGCCAAACGGACCCAACTTATAAGTCACCCCAACTTATAAGTCATAAGTTGCTCCACCCCAACTTAAAACTTATAAGTCACCCCTTTTTACGTGGGTCCCATCACCTTTACATTAAAAAACTAGGTGGGAAGGTGTGGTCAGGTGACTTATAAGTCAGATGACAACCAAACAGGCGTGACTTATAAGTCACTGATTTTAAGTCACCTGACTTATAAGTCAGGTGACTTATTGGAACCAAACAGGCCCTAAACTAGAAGACCGTTCTCTCATGTATACACAACGTATCGGCATCTGTCTATGTCTCACTCATGCATGATCATTTGCACATTCACACCTCTCTATGTCTGTATCACACGCACACCGTCTCCACATTGCCCTTCCGCCACAACACACATATGGACACATACACACGTTCTCTCTCAGTCACACACACAAAATCAGTATTAAAAAAACTAGGGCGCACCTAAAACGTCCAAATCCAAATAAACACGAACTGGAGCTAAATTCAAATATATGGAAATATTGCAGCGTCAAGAACTTTCACAGGAAAAAAGTTGAGTAATATTCGAGGATTGTTTTCACACACACAAAAAGGTTCGGTGGATGTCCTTCGAGCGCGACACGGTGACGCACCGTTCGATCGACCGCGCGGCCGCGGTTCACGCGCTTGCACAGGATTCCGTATCATGGCTGTGGTACTAACTAATAAAAGCGCTGCCTAAGTCTAATGTTTACGTGTACTAGTACGGTTTTCTTTTAAGTTTGACCAACCTTATATATATAAAACTAAAGTAAGCTCCCACACGCGCACTCATCAATATGCCGCCGCCGTTGCGCATGCCGGCGCCCGCCTGCTCCGGCCAACAATTTCTCGCCCATCACCGCCGTGTCGCCGCCATCCCTGTGCCATGAAGCCGAAGGCTCGCCCGCTCACGTCGTCTGCAGTCCCTCCTCGCGATGCCGCCGCGCTGCCAAGCACGCGAGCAGCTGGTGGAGCCGCGTCTATGCACGCAGCGTACGAAGAGGAGGACGAGCGCGTGCTCCAGCACGCCGGCGAGGAGGAACTACCGTGTCATTGTCGTCTCCGGCCGCGCGGAGGAGGCGCGCATGGTGGCTGTCGCGGCGGAAGCCGGTCGCGCGCGCGTCGAGCCCGCAAACCGGGTGCAGACGCGGAATCTACCTTCGAGACCTTGAATGCCACGTGGATCCTGCAATCTGAAGGAGCAATTTGGGTCAGTCGACTCATGTGAGCCGTTTGATGCAACATGGATGGCTAGAAGGGCTTCTTCCACCTCTTCTGCCGTCTTCTTCCTTCGCTCCGTCGAACTTCTTTCACAAATCGACTGACCCAAATTATACTACTAGTACGAACGTATTAAGTACAGTAGGAACACGAAGATACGAGCAGTAGTACCAACTGCAAGAAGAACAGTAGTAAGACATAGTACTAGTACTACTGTACGTACTAAAGAGTTCAAATAACGAGAAAGAACATAAACATAGTTCTGCTGGGGCCTCAGCACAACACACCCTTGAAAATAAACTAAGCAACTAGTCCGCTTGACACTGCAGTAGAACCAGCATGAGCGACGGCACTGCCACCTACTCGGAGTCCGAGTCCACGTCCTCGACTTCGTCCTCGTCCCTCTTCCTCTTCCTCTTCGCCGACGCTTCTTTGCTTGAACCGGACACTGGGCTCTGCTTCTTCATCCAACCCTTGTAGATATTTAAACAAAGGTAGGCATCCATTGCTGCGTACAGGATGTGATCTTCATCTAATGTCTTCGACTCCCATGCATGATGAAACTCGTGATGAGGTTTCTTCAGTTTAGCGTACGAAGGATCAATCATGGCTGCTGCCAGGGTCAGCATTGAAGGTTGAGAGGAGGACACCAGGCTTGCCTTCTGGAGATCGAAGGGCTGGCCTACAACGAGACCTATCCGACGCAGGACATCCCTGTCGTTCTTAAAGCCTACAGTAACGAATTTCACTCTTTTGTCCTTGAGGAAGTTCTTAAAATCCTGGCACTCAACGTCGGCATGGCATATGTGGTAGACCAAGCAAACGTTATGTACGCAAACCTGGATCACGGCGGGCTTCTTCCTCTCTTCGTCCTTTAGATCCTTCTCTCGTCCCAGGACTGTGGTGTACTCAACATCTAGCCCAGCGACCCACTCATCCGTTGAACTGTTGAACATGCGTAGGAAGCGAGCAAGCCATGCTTTCACCGTCTCGGATCCACGTGTGTAGATGACGATGAACTGATCGCCGGTGATGGCTCTAACCTGGTACTCAGCGGCGACCATGGAGATTTGGGAGGCCATGGATTTTGGAGGAGGGTTAGGAGAAGTTGAACTGTTGTACCCCGCAAAAAAAACTGGGAGCGAACTAATGTGAAAGGACGGGACGACTGGGAGCGAACTGTTGTAAGGTAGAAGACGGGGACGAGTAGGGCGTGCGAACGGCGTGGGGTTGCTGGCTTGCCCGGTGGATAAACGGCTGCAAGCCCCCAAAGAGTTCTCGAGAACTATGCGGGACCCACTAGATGTCATGTCTACTAGACCCATATCGTAGGCCTGACGGTATAGCTTCTGCCTGTTCGCACGCCATGCCGGCGCGTGGATGTAACTTCACTTAATTCCGTCAAACGTCGCGCCTCCCACGACCTTCGCCTCCCTCGCGCGGTCGCGCCCTTTGAGACTTCGACCGGCTATAAATGAGCAATTTTTTTGCCTTTTTTAGACAAGCAATTTTTTTGCCTACTCCGCATGCATGATACTCCCTCTGGTCCTTTTTACTCCCGTCAACCGTTTGCAAAGTGTTTGACCAAATTTATACTTTTTTTGAACACCACCTTATATTAATTAACCAGCCACACCAGTACACTCATTCGATACAATATTCACCACACAGGGCGGTACGTTATTTACAAGAATACCATCTAATCTATTGTCAAAGCTATACTTAGCGATTAAGTGTGCCACCTTATTGGCCGAACGGCTAATCTTTGACAATTGAAGATTGTTGATCAACTTCGAGATGCTCAACGCTTTCATCTTCAGGTCACGCATAGCAGACCTGTCATAGTCCCCCGATGCAAGAGACGCTACCACAAAAGCGCAATCAGTCTCTAAAATTACAGGATTATGAAGAGAAATACCTATGTAGAGACCGGCAATGCAAGCCCTAAGCTCCGCTTCCTCCACGCTTTGACAGGCATCAATGAAATCCCACGACCAAATTTATACTAAAAATATCAATATCTACAATACTGATTATAATGAGTATAAGAACTACGTTTTATAATGAGTGTAAAAATATTGATTTGACATTGTGAATGTTGACACATTTTTCTATAAGTCTGGTGAAAGTAGAGGTACATTGACTTCAGACAAAACTTAAATGCACAATGCAGACTAGTTCCTCCGTCCAGGTGCGTGCCATGTCCTATCTTGTCATCACAACAAGGTTAGCTATTAGAGTACCACTACCTCCCTTCTAGTTTAAAGGGCTCGATTCAAAAATTTCACCTACTCTTAGCAAGATAGTAGAGGCGGTGGAATAGTTTTTGAAGTCTGCAAAAGTACTCAACTAGTGCTGTCGTTCTTCACAAAAAATGTGTTTACCAATGCATGCATGAACACTAGTTACTCTAACCCCCCTCTCTTCTTTAATTCTTTGCCACATCAGCATGTTTGCTATTCCCGTGTGCATGATACCAGCTAAGATACCACCATTATGGCCAGCCTTAATCATCGCATGCAATAATTTAGTGCACCTTGAAATATGAACATGTGTGGGGCGTGTATGTTTTTAATGACTTGAGACTATACCTAGCCCGGCATGCAAGATGACTTATTATGCACCGTTCCCCATACCTGCAGGAAGCCCGTTCGTCTCCAAATCTTTTCCTCTCCATGTGTGGAAACAATATGCCTGCCAAACTCTCCTTCTCCCTCCGGCGGTCCCACCACTCCACCCCGTGTGAAAAAATCTGCATGCATGACTCTCCTCCCCCCACGCTCGTCCAATCCGTTGTGACCAGCAATATTTCCACCCCTTCGCTCCCCCGTAATTTACTCCAACAAATATGCCCACGTAGATTTACTTAACTGCAGGTGCATTGGGTCACTGACATATGGGCCCTACAGGGGTCTGGCCCACATGTCAGTAATGCAACTGGACCTGCAGTTAAGTCAGTGCAGCTCAGTCCATATCTTACGTAGGTGTGCCATTGCTCGCTATAAATACTGCGCCTCCCACGACATCGCTATCTCCTCCCCCTCACGTTCACGTTCATCGCTATCTCCTCCCCCTCCCTCTCACGTCGATCCTCCAGCGACTCCGGCATGGTGAACGGGTAGCACGTCTCGTACTTGATGTTCTCCGCCAAGGGCCAGCAGTGACCGCTGCACGCATCCGTGAGGTGATGCACCATGTCCGCCGCCGACCAGCAGTTACTATGAGATTTAATCCGAATAAGCACAAAATAAATCATGAATTCTACCGCGATTTTGAACAGGAAGGACAAAACACATACGGTGCAACGAGGAGCAGCACCGTTGGCGTTGAGGTTGTCGCCCATGTCCAAACACCACGTAGACACGGTCTTTGAGCACGGTTCGTAGTCGTTCCACGCTCGGGCATTGAAGTTTGTAACTATTTTAGATTAGAATATACTACTCCTCCGGTGCTAGTAGTAGAGCAGAGTCCTACTCTACTACTCTACTCAAGCAAGTTAGGGCATAGCACTGTAGGGAGTACCAGTACTGTGATCACTCAAGCAAGTTGTCTGGCATCGACATGACCCTACGCTGCTGGTATGTGTCTCGTAAGTCAAGCGGCATGCTGTAGTCATCATCACCTGTCCACTTCCCGCAGCACATATTCGCTTCTCCATCTTTGTCCGCACATAATCTCGTCCAATCTTCCATCCCCGCTAAGGCGCCTCCCCCCTCGTCCGAAACCCAAGCACTAACAATGGCAGAACCGAGCAGCGTCCGCCGAAAGAGTGGCTGGAATTCGCTCCCACAGAGGTAATCAAGCTCATTGTTTCGCGTGTGGACAATCTCAGTACCATGCCGCTCGCCGCGTGCTCGTCGGGGCTGTACCGTTTACTCAAAGCCCTCAGGCCGGAGCTTTTTAAGCCAGCTCCTTGCTTGCTGATGCTCGCCTGATCTTCAGAAACGGCGTGTCACGCAGCATAACGATCGTAGGGTGGAGAGCATCAACCCCCTTGACCGCGATCCGATCCCCGTCAGCCTCAACTACATTAACGGTATGTACTGGGTCGGCATGAACACGTCTTGGATGGTGCTCGTCGACGGTCGTGGCAGCTGGATGCTCGTGGAGGTCTACACCCGGCGATTGATCCCCCTTCCTTCGATTAACACTGCACTGCTTTGGCACCGCGGCCCGGAATACTCGGAATCTTAGAGTAGCCAACATGATACCAAGTTTGATTTGCTCAAGGTTGTAATCTGCCAAGTGCCCACAAGATCTGCGAATTATAAAGACTTCAGGCTAATTGCGTTCTTCAACCGCGGTCTCGCCTATCTGACAGGTCACTGCGGTAAGTGGATAAATCTGCACGTCCATCGCAGGATCATACATCCTCCATGGTTCTCTGATGCCATTGAACACAAGGGCTTCATTTACGCTGTCGACTCCTTCTATGGCTGGACGTATTGCTGGCCTACTCCAGTCATCGCTACAAACGGCTGTTACAGCAGTATGTTGCTTTCCTATGATATCATGATGGCTTGCTTATATTACTGTCAACATTTGCTGAAAAAAATATTCATGCTCATAACATGTTGTTCTTAAGATTGACTAAATCAAGAGCCCTTTTTTATTTGACTCCAACTTGATATGATGTTGTAGGCCGCCTGGTGTCCCTACCCTTCCTAATCCAGAACCTTTCAAAGAAAAGCGGCATGGCAGTTGCAGGTGGTTCCTGGCTCGATCAGACGACGCGAAAGATTGATGATCGTTCGCACGTACCGGACGTGTTGTTTCGCGGAATACAATCACAGTCACTGCAAGGTCTTTGAGCAGGATCCCAGCTTCTCTGGGCTTCAGGAATTTTTGACTGGAGGCTGGTAAGTAGCCTTGGTACACGCTCTCTGTTTGTCGGACTGAATTATCCGATTAACTAGGAGATAACCGACGGCAAGGACCATGATGGCAGCGCGGTTTCATTCATCAGGCAAAACTGTGTGTACACAGCGTACCATGCGTCTCTGCATGCACCATACCTGATATGTGCCGCCACGCTCTGCAGCCCAAAGTAGGAGAGAGGGTCGCAAGTATCAGACTTCGACCTGCTGGCTGGAGTTTCCCCCGTCAGGCACCCATCTGGTTCAAGCCATGAGCCAATCTCCACACTTAACAAATAGTAACGTCTTACTAAGCCAGTTAGTTAGACTGCGTACACCTGGTGTAGTAGGATCTTTATTTAGTTTGATGCATACACTTGTTCTTTTTTGGTAGCCCTTTTGTAATGATGGCTGATGTTTGGTTTGGAAGAGAGAGCTGCGTCTTCACTCTTCTGGGCCTGCTTACTGCTTCTGTTGCACCCCGAGCCCTGGTTGTTGTTGCTGCTGTTTTCAATGTACAATCAATAGTATATTTCGTCTATTGGTTGAATAAATGTGTTGTTAGAACGACAAACACAATGTTTGGAAGTCATTGCACGGTTCGATCTTTAGTGCCCCGTACCGTACGTAGCGCATACTATTTTTTCATACGGAACACATTTTCCACTTGTTGATAACATGCAGCCCACTGATGAAGGCCCAATAGAGAAGCCCATGATTAACTAAATCCGGCCCAGGTACATGCTCTGGTTCCCCTAAACATAAATAAGTAAAATAAATAAATAAATAAATAAAGCTAAATGCGCATGCACCAGTTCTTTTGGGGAAAATAGGTAGCCCAGTATTTCTTTTTGAGAATACCCAAGCTAGGCTATTTGTTTTCTTCGAATTACTGGCTGCAAATCTTTCAAGACGAGGAGGGAATGCATTCCGGCCTGGCTTAAGAGTATGGTCAATGTCTGCTAAAAGTAATATAAAAAAGGGTTGAAAATTCCAAAAAAATTATAGCAAATGGGATATAAGTTTCTTTTTTTGTTTTTGTTCTTCACTGATATCTTATACGTATTTCATTGGATTTAACATGACATAATACTAATTTATTTTTAGATTTGTTTTAGTATGGCTATTAGTTTTTGTATTAAGAATATTTCGTCCCCCAGCAAATATTTGCGAATTTTCAAAATTTCCCACATATTTACTTAATTTTTTGACCCTGGTACTGACCAGAAAATGGCCAGCAATTCTAAAAATGGAAACCAGGCTACAATAAATTCCATCTAAATTAGAAAATGAGTAAAAATTATAAAAATAATAGCAAATGGGCTGTACACGCCACAAATTTTGAGGCTGACTTGTTTACGCAAGGCTTTGCCAGTGAACACACGATTCTAGCAGCAGTGACTGTTGGATGTACATCCAACGGCCGACGTGCTTCTTCAATCTCTGATCTTCCTGCTCCAGCCGCCTAAACTAGCACCGGCGGGACTGCCTGCTCCCTCCTCTTGTGGCCCACTGTGATGCCGCGCAGGCTTCCCCGGCCCACCCTACTCCCTCCGCTGGCCTGGCCGCACGCAATCAACTGCCTCCTTATTACGCGAAAAAATGATTCCTCCCACTGACATCTGGGGCGCACCAGTTGGAAGGCTGACCTGTGGGCCTACTAACTTGACGCGTACGCAGGGCTTGTCAACTTAGTCAACAAACGATTCTAGCAGCAGTAACCATTGGATTTGAATCAAACGGTCCTGCTGCTTCTTCAATCGCTGCTCTTCTTGCACCAGCCACCCAAACCAGCGCCAGGGAGACCGCCTGCTCCTGCCTCCAGTGGCCGGCTGTGTTGCCGTTGAGGCCTCATAGCCCCCTACTACTCCCACCGCTAGCCAGGCCCTGCGACGACGGCAGCCTCAGACCGCAGCCAAACCAGTGAACCCTCGTACTCCTCTCTGCGTGGGCATCCACTGCCGCGTCTTCCCTGGCATCGCGTCGTCCCCTTCCTAGGCCTCGCCGTCGTCCACTGCCTTGGTGCTCTCGGCGCGGCGTGGTCAACATGGTCAACGACATTCCATCGGAAGAGTACTGTACATGGAGAGGCTGACAGCTGGGTCCACGGCCACAGCCCAGGTTTTTTGTGATTTGCCAAGTAAATCACTTTGTCAGACCTGTTGGGCTGCAAATCTTTCAAGACGAGGAGAGCTTTCATTCGGCTCGCCGAGAAAATGGCCCATCAGTAATGAGAAATGGGCTGTACATTTTTAAAACACATCAAACCAGCAATTAGTTTCAAATATCTTTTTTTTCATGTCGAAATTTTAAATTACATTAATTTTTATGCGTGGAGAATTTGTTGGATTTTATATTGATATACATTTATTTTTAAAATCAATTTGAATGTGACTCGAAATTTCGGGATTAAAAACAGTTCGGACCGCACCGAAATATGCAAAATTTTGTATAATTTTTTAACCGTGGCCACAATATGGGCTGTAATGCTAACAAAAAGAATACGGGCTCGAAAAAACCCTTAATAATTAGCAAATGGGCTGTAAATTATTAGAAATAATGGCAGATGGGCTGTATGCTGTTTTCCACAGATTTGAGGTTTTCCTAAAAAAAGGTTGACGCACAAGCAGTGACTGTTGGATGGCCATCCAACGACCGTCGTGCTTCTTCAATCTCTGCTCTTCCTGCTCCAGCCGCTCAAACAAGCGCCAGCGGGACTACCTGCTCCCTCCTCCCCGCGGCAGGCTCTACTGCCGCGCAGGCCTCACCGCCCCACCATACTCCCATCGCTGGCCTAGCCACCCCTCTACTCACCCACACCTGCTGTTATTCTCCGGTGACGGCATTCGAACCAGTAAACCCTCGTACAGTCGTACTCCCCTCCGCGTGGGAAACAACTGCCGAGTCTTCCCTGCCTTCGTGTCGTTCCCTTCCTAGGCCTCGCCATCGTCCACCGCCCTGGTGCTCTCGGCACAGCCTGGTCAACGTGGTGAACGACCGACATGCATCTGAAGTGGACTATACATGGAGAGGCCGACAGCTGGGTCCACGGCCACACGTAAGGAAATGCCTCCTTATTATGCGCAAAATAATGATTCCTCCACCTGACATCAGGGACCCATCGAAAGGGCCTCTGTATTTTGCAAAAAAACGTTATCGCCGCTGACAGCTCAGACCCACCAGCTATATCTTCGCACGCAAGGAAGTGCCTCCTTATTACGCAAAAAAAATGAATACTGCCCCTGTTAGCCGGGACCTAGTATAGTGGCAGGCTGACTTGTGGTCCTACTAAGTTGACGGGGACGGAGGGCTTTGTCAACTTAGTAAATATGCACGATTCTAGCTCCAGTGACCGTACGATGTCCATCCAACGGCCGTAGTGCTTCTTCAACCTCTGGTCTTCTTGCTCCAGCCACCCAAAACAGCGCCGGTCGTGCCTCGTGCTCCTGCCTCCCGTGGCCGGCTGTGATGCGGCGGAGGCCTCACCGCCCCTACTTCTCCCACCACTGGCCAGGCCATCCCTCTACTCACCCACACCCGCTGTTATTCTGTGGCGACGGCAACCTCACACCACAGCGAACCAGTGAACCCTCGTACTCCTCTACACGTGGGCATCCATTGCCGCGTCTTCCCCGACTCCGTGTCGTCCCCTTCCTAGGCCTCGCCATCGTCCACCGCCCTGGACCTCTCGGCGCGGCGTGGTCAACGTGGTCAAGGAATGACTTCCATCGGATATGGACTGTACGTGGAGAGGCTGACAGCTGGGTCCACGGCCGCAACAAGGAAGTGCCTCCTTATTACATGCAAAATAATTATTCCTCCACCTGACAGCGGGGACCCACCGGACGGGCCACCGTATTTCACGAAAAAAACGTTTCCCCCTGACTGCTAGGACCCACTAGCTACACCTTTGCACGCAAGGAAGTGCGTCCGGGCAAAAAAAAAACAAAATGATTCGCCCCCTGACTGCTGGCACCCACCAGCTACATCTTCGCACGCAAGAAAGTGCCTGACAGTCGGGACCCACCTGGTCCAAGTGTACGTAGCGTTGTCATTCTAGCCGCGAACGTGTACGTACATACAGGTTGATCTAGAGGCGCGCACGTGTCGTAGTAGAGGCACGCACATGTCGTAGTAGAGGCGCGCATGTAGCATTTACACGTACGTACAGCGGCCAGGGTGCAAGAAAGAAAATACAGCCACATATGTGTACATACGGGCGGGGTCTCGAACGCCTACTCGCGCATACGTACGACCAGGGCTCGTTGACATGGCTGTGTCAGAACGGAGAAATAGCGTCGTCGTCGTGTTCATGGGGAGGCAACAGAATGCGTCGTGTTCATGGGAAGGCAATGGAATGCGTCATGTTCATCGGGAGGCAATGGAACGCATGGGAGCCAACCGGCTGGCTTGGAACGGAGTGCGTGGTCATGTTCATCTGGAGGGCTTGGACGGAACAGGCGATGGAAACGAGGCCTGGCGTACCGCACAACGGAGGAAACAGCCTTGTGTTCGACCGGCCACGTTCGAAACGGGATCCTGTTCATCGGGAGGGGTCTGGCGTACCGCAAAACGGACAAAACGGACCTCCTACGGTCGAAACGGGGGTCCTGTTGATCGGGAGGGGTGTGGCGTACTGCAAAACAGACGAAACGGACTTGTGTTGGAGCGACTATGGTCGAAACGGGGGTCCTGTTCATCGGGAGGGGTGTGGCGTACCGCAAAATGGGACTCCACGGGATACTGTTCTTCTCCACCTTCGACCTCCTCCAGCCTCAACGGCTACCGTCGACCTCCTCCAGCCTCCACGAGCTCCTGTTCATCCAGACTCCACCGCGCGCTACTCCACTGCCTACTGTTCAACCACCCCTCCACCGTCTACTGTTCATCCAGCCCTCCACACCACGGGGTCCTGTTCAACCACCCTCCACGGGCACCCCTCCACCGTCTACTGTTCATCCAACCCTCCACCACACCATGGGGTCCTGTTCATCCAGAGGCAATGCCACCGCTCACTGTTCATCCAACCCCCCGCAATGCTCACTGTTCATCCAATCGATCGGCTTCAGTTAGCAGCAGTAGCGAAGGAATCGCTCGGTCGGGTTCAGTTAACAGCCATCGATCGATCGCTCGGGTTCAGTAACGCGTAGCCTGTAGTGCAATCGCTCGGGTTCTGTTAGAGCCCAACGCCTCGCTCGGGTTCAGTTAGAGCCAACGCCTCGCACACACGCGCGTACGTGTATGAGAGAAACACGCATCGCTCGGCCCCCGACCTCCCACCGTAACCGGGAGCTCCCCGAAATTTTCATCGCCCTCGCCTCTACCACGGTTTTTTCCGTCATGGACGGCCCAAAGAATGTCATGCAGCTACGTCTCCGGCCCGCCCAGGACGAAAAGCCCATTTTCTGTCATGATTTGTTTCATAGAAGTAGGAGCCCACCACATCTATGATGATACTGGGTTTTGTCACAATTATCGTCATAGAAGTGTCATACGTATGACACAAATTTTTTTCGTTCGGCCCAAAATGTCACGGATGTGTCTTTTTTTTGTAGTGAGGCCTGGCACCCAGCGGTGCTTCCAGGACGTAATTGTTCTGTGCAGCAATGAGGATAATCCTCAAGTTACGGACCCAGTCCATGTAATTGCTACCATCATCTTTCAACTTTGCTTTCTTAAGGAACACATTAAAATTCAACGGAACAACAGCACGGGCCATCTATCTATAATCAACATAGACAAGCAAAATACTATCAGGTACTAAGTTCATGATAAATTTAAGTTCAATTAATCATATTACTTAAGAACTCCCACTTAGATAGACATCCCTCTAATCATCTAAGTGATCATGTGATCCAATTCAACTAAACCATGTCCGATCATATCTACTACATAGACATTTCGGTCTCAGTGTTCCGAGGCCATATCTGCATATGCTAGGCTCGTCAAGTTTAACCTGAGTATTCTGCGTGTGCAACTATTTTGCACCCGTTGTATTTGAACGTAGAGCCTATCACACCCAATCATCACGTGGTGTCTCAGCATGAAGAACTTTCGCAATGATGCATACTCAGGAAGAACACTTTTATCTTGAAATTTAGCGAGAGATCATATTATAATGCTACCATCAAACAAAGCAAGATAAGATGCATAAAAGATAAATATCATACGCAATCAATATAAGTGATATGATATGGCCATCATCATCTTGTGCTTGTGATCTCCATCTCCGAAGCACCGTCATGATCACCATCGTCACCGGCGCGACACCTTGATCTCCATCGTGGCATCGTTGTCGTCTCGCCAACTTAAGCTTCTACGACTATCGCTACCGCTTAGTGATAAAGTAAAGCATTACAGGGTGATTGCATTGATACAACAAAGCGACAACCAAATGGCTCTTGCCAGTTGCTGATAACTTGGTTACAAAACATGATCATCTCATACAATAAAATATAGCATCATGTCTTGACCATATCACATCACAACATGCATTGCAAAAACAAGTTAGACGTCCTCTACTTTGTTGTTGCAAGTTTTACATTGCTGCTACGGGCTGAACAAGAACCGTTCTTACCTACGCATCAAAACCACAACGATAGTTCGTCAAGTTAGTGATATTTTAACCTTCTCAAGGACCGGGCATAGCCACACTAGGTTCAACTAAAGTTGGAGAAACTAACACTCGCCAGCCACTTATGTGCAAAGCACGTCAGTAGAACCAGTCTCGCGTAAGCGTACGCGTAATGTCGGTCCGGGCCGCTTCATCCAACAATACCGCCAAGCCAAAGTATGACATGCTGGTAAGCAGTATGACATCCGGGATCGCAGGAGGAGGACAGCAGCAGGAGGAGCCACTGAGGGCTACCCCCAACACGCCGCCTCCGTCAACCACGCCGCCCCGAGGGGCGTCCCCAGCAAGGGCACCAAGCACCGAGCCCATGCACACGGAGGAGGAGGCAAGCTTGGGCATTGGTGGCCACACCTCGGTGCCGGATGTTGGCGGGGAGGGGGCCTCTTCTTCCCAGGCCGGCATGGGTAAGCCACTCGCCTTCCATCGCTTTCCTTTTTCTCTTCTTTCTGGACCTTGGCCTTGGCTTCGCTTCATCCCCTTCTCGATATCCAGATCCTCCGTCGGTGGGCCAGGAGGACATAGACACCGTCATCGAGGATGTCGCCAAGGCCATCGAGGAGGAGGTCGAGAAGATCACCGCTGAGGATGCCGCCAAGGGCGCTGCTGAGGACGCCACCAAGGGGTCTTTCGGGGAGCCCAGCAAAGCTACTGCCGAGGAGGCCGGCAAGGGACCTGCCGGGGAGGCCGGCAAGTCCGTTGCTGAGGAGCAGGTGGTTGATGACCATCCTTCAGTTGGGGAACGTAGTAATTTCAAAAAATTCCTTACGCACACGCAAAGATCATGGTGATGCATAGCAACGAGAGGGGAGAGTGTTGTCTATGTACCCTCGTAGACCGTAAGCGGAAGCGTTTATCAACGCGGTTGATGTAGTCGTACACCTTCACGATCCGTCCCGATCAAGTACCGAACATACGACACCTTCGCGTTCAGCACACGTTCAGCTCGATGACGTCCTCGCCTTCTCGATCCAGCAAGAGGGGCGAAGTAGTAGATCCGTTCCGGTAGCACGACGGCGTGGTGACGGTGTTGGTGAAGAACAATCTCCGCAGGGCTTCGCCTAAGCACTACAAAAACTATGATAGAGGATAAACTAGAGGGGACGGGGTTGCCGGCACACGGCTTGGTGTTTCTTGATGTGTCTTGGGTGCTAGCCCTACCCCTCTATTTATATTATGAGCCTTGGGGTCGAAACTTGGAGTAAAAGCGTCCACAAAGTCGGTTTCACCCGAAAGGCAAGAGTCTTTCTCGGACTTCAGAGCCAGACGCCAGGGTTCCCGGCGTCTGGACCCAGACACCAGGGATCCTGGCGTCTGGCCCCTGGACTCCACAAAACTTCCTTTTGCGCTTTCCAAAATCCTTGTGGTCCTTCCCCTTTGGCCCAAATAAAGTGTTCTCGTACCCAAACATTTCGGGAAACATCCGGAACCCCTTTCGGTGAATTCCATAACCCTTCCGGAGACCAAACACTATTATCCCATATATCAAACTTTATCGCGGACCATTCCGGAGTTCCTCGTCATGTTCGTGATCTTATCCGGTACTCCGAATCAACATTCGGTTACCAACATGCATAACTCATAAATACTATATCATCAACGAACGTTAGGCGTGTGGACCCTACGGGTTCGATAACTTTGTAGACATGACCGAGACACTTCTCTGGTCAATAACCAATAGCGGAACCTGGATGCCCATATTGGCTCCTACATATTCTATGAAGATCTTTATCGGTCAAACCGCATAACAATATACGTTGTTCCCTTTGTCATCGGTATGTTACTTGCCCGAGATTCGACGTCAGTATCTCAATACCTAGTTCAATCTCGTTACTGGCAAGTCTCTTTACTCGTTCCGTAATACATCATCCCGCAACTAACTCGTTAGTTACAATGCTTGCAAGGCTTATAGTGATGTGTATTACTGAGTGGGCCCAGAGATACCTCTCGGACAATCAGAGTGACAAATCCTAATATCGAAATACGCTAACTCAACAAGTACCTTTAGAGACACCTGTAGTGCACCTTTATAATCACCCAGTTACGTTGTGACGTTTGGTAGCACACAAAGTGTTCCTCCGGTAAACGGGAGTTGCATAATCTCATAGTCATAGGAACATGTATAAGTCATGAAGAAAGCAATAACAACAAACTAAATGATCAAGTGCTAAGCTAACGGAATGGGTTAAGTCAATCACATCATTCTCCTAATGATGTGATCCCGTTAATCAAATGACAACTCATGTCTATGGTTAGGAAACATAACCATCTTTGATCAACGAGCTAGTCAAGTAGAGGCATACTAGTGACACTATGTTTGTCTATGTATTCACACATGTATCATGTTTCCGGTTAATACAATTCTAGCATGAATAATAAACATTTATCATGAAATAAGGAAATAAATAATAACTTTATTATTACCTCTAGGGCATATTTCCTTTACCTTCCTCCTCCGCTGCCTCTAGCTCTGGCAGGTATCTAAAGGTGAGCGACGACCTTTTCGTCCACCTTCTAGGGGCGTCGAGCTCCAGGGCGCCCATCGAGGGAGAGGTGTTCGACGAGGAGGTGCTTGCCGCCGCCGGGCTCGAGGTTGTTGACGAGGCAAACACCGGTGGTGACAGTTCTCAAGAGGAGCGGCTTCTCCAGGCCATGGGCGCCAGCTTTCGGAAGCTCCAGGCGCTCCACCACGCCCGCCTGGACAAGGCCAAGTCCAGGATGGCAACGGTGGACAAGGCGGAGGTGGACCTCAAGGGACGCATCCTCGAGGCGCAAACTTGGTTCCGCCAAGCTTGTGAGGAGCTGAAGGCCGCCCAGGGCAAGCTGTCCAAGCTCGAGGTGGAGCTCACCATGAAGCGGGCCGACATCGAGAAGGCCCAAGAGACGGCGAAGAACCTGGCCGCCGAAGTCGAGGCCGTGCTGAACTGCCAGGAGGAGGACCTTGTCGCGCGTGAGGAGAAGCTTTCCGCAATGCTCTGCGGCAAGGACGGGGCAGTGGAGAAGCTCGTCGTGCAGCGGACCCAGGAGCCAGAGCAGAGGCACAGGGACACACTCAATGCCCAGGCTTTGGTTCACCCCGGCAAGGTGAAGGTGCTGGAGGTGGAGCGGGACAGGCTGAAGGATCAGGTCCAGAAGCTGTCCAAGGAGAAGGACATGCTCAACGGTGCCCTGGTTGAGGCGCAGGGCGTAGTCCTCGACAAGGCCGGGCAGCTCTCCGAGGCCAACAACTCCATCAGAGACCTCAAGCTGAAGTTGGAGGGTCTCGAGGGGATGCTCTCAGGGGCCAAAGCCCGGGAGGAGATCCTGGCCAAGGATCTGGAGGCTGAGAGGCAGCTGCGGAAGAACGAAGCCGCCAACCATAAGGATTTTCTGGAAGGTGAGAACCGCTGGATCCGGCGCCTCGAAGGCGTCGCCGGCAGGATCATCACGCAGCTGGCTACCATGGGGATGCCAAATGTGAGGTATACCTCGGAGCGCAACGTGAGCCCCGACGCCAAGCTGACCATCTTCTTCGAGGGTGTCCTCAGGGCCTTGGAGTAGCTCCACTCCAATCGGGTGGCCTCCCTGGCCGATGAGGCCTGAATGCTTTGCCGGGGTGCCATGACCAAGGTTCTCACCAAGGTGGCGCACTGGAACACCAACCTCGACTTCGTCGCCACGCTGGAGAGCTTGCCGGAGGATGCAGACCTCGCGATGCTCAAGGAGCGTATCAAGCCCATCATCAGCCGCATCAGTGGAATCGAGAGGGTGGAGGGACAATGCCGGGATTAGGCCCCCCGTTTCTCATTGTCTCTGCAGGTTCATGGCCAAGACAATTTATATCTTTAGTTAGAACCACAGCAACAATTGATGTAATATAACTCTGTAGTACTTTTTAAAACGATGCATGTTATTATCCTATTTGATCCCCCTTTGTATGTCCACCCTATGTTAATTGGGTAGGCTTGCCGGTGTGTAACCCAAGCCACGGCGCCTCGAGGACGGATCCCCAATAGCCTGCCGGTTATGCTTCCTGCCAGGCGAACCACCTTACCGCTCTCAGCGCGGCCGCTCAAACTGTTGAGCTTGACTCGAGTCAGAATCGAGAGCGTTGCTGATTACGGGAGGCTACCCTGCCGTTCTTGACACGGCTGCTTGAGCTATTGAGCGGACTCGAAACAGAGCAAGAGCGTTGCCAATAGTGGGAGGGCCCCTTTGCGTGCAGGTTTTCCATATATAGGGCAGGACCTTCGAGGATAATAACCATATATATAAAATGAAATTGCTTAAAGTTCCGCACAACTTAGCTTTTCTGTCATTGCACGGGCATCCACCGCATCCGCAGATGGTGCCGTCCGTCTAGGTCGTCTTCTTCCTTGGAACGACGGCGACAATGAAGCCGCTGCTTCAGTTAGACCAGATTTTCACAACCGCGCCCCTACCTGGTGCGCCAAAGATGTCTGTGGAAACGACACCTATGGGGTCACTGGGATCCCTTCTACGGTTGGCGAGCGCGAGGTTGTGCAAAGAGTGGGTCTGACATGAAGCACACGGATCATTTACCTAGGTTTGGGCCGCGAAGATGCGTAATACCCTAGTCCTGCTTTGGTGGATGTATTTGAGTGTTCTTGTGTTCTTGAGCTAGCTACGGGGTGCAACTTGCCCAAAAGAGCCGAATCCCCCTCCTGGTCGCCTCGGCCCTCCTTTTATAGGAAAAATGGGTTGCCACAGTGGCACATAGGTGGAAAGGTCTACAGTCGATAAGCCTATCCTCTGGGACCGTCGGACAAACGCATTTCATGCACTGCCGATGTGCCCCCCTTGCTTTATTGGGGACGCTAGGAAGCACGTCCCAGCCGTCGCCGCCTCACCTGGCCTCGACACACGTCCGAGCTGATGAGGCATCACGGCGCCACATTGGCTGGCTGCTGAGCTGGCGCGGTGGTGGAGCCTTCATGAAGGGTCGCATGCCGCCACACAGGTGTGCTGAGTCGGTGTAGAGGCCGCCTGTAGCCACACAGGTGCGTGCCTAGCTGGTTGAGCTAGCAGCTGCTTGGGGACGGTGGTGGAGTCTTGGCTGGCGCGGGCCTAGCAGTGGCCCTGCTGATGCCCTTGGCAAGGGTCTTGCCGAGGGCCCAGCAAGGGTCTTGCCGTGGCGTTGCAATCATCCCTGGCAAGGGTCTTACCGGGGGTCTTGTGGATTTCCTCGGCTAGGATCATGCCGAGAGTCGCCGTCTTCTAGTCCTCATCTGATCTCATATGTTTATGATCTTGACAAAGATTTGCATGCCACCACAGAGGCGCCTCCCGGGCCTTGGTTCCAATGTAGTTGGTTGGGTTGGAGCCTGTGGGCTCAAGGGTGGCTCACTCCGCTGGCATCGGGCAAGTTGCCCCGGCTAGGCTCTTGCCAGGGCTGCGGAGGCTGCCTAGGCAAGGATCTTGCCGAGGGAGTCCACCTCGCCCTCTTGCTCTCCTGCGCTTCTGGTCTTGGCGTTGCCTTGGTTGCCTCGTGTTTCGGCTTCTCTCCGGATTCCCTCCTCTGCCCTACAAAGTGTGGCCGTGGCGCGTGGCTCTGACTGCCCGTGCACAAGTAAAGGGGTCAAAAGAAGAGCCCCTACTTTTGTACACCGACATGATGATTCATGGCGCTCTCCACTTCCGAGTTGGTGATGGACATATCTTCCGAGCCCTCAGCAGAAGGACAGTCCGGTGCCACTCCCATATCGGGCCCCGTCTCCTCGGCTGGGACCGAGTCCTGGCTATTGGGAGTACGACTGGCCGGGTCTCCGGACATAGTCCGTCGAACCTTTTTCTGATACAAGATGAACATAGGTGTCACAGTTGGATGCAACTGCTAAAGAACATAGTTGCGGACCCATACCTCTTTGATGAAGGCTCGGCCGTATCTTTGTTTGCCTTCCTCTTTGAAGGCCTTCTCGGCGTGGGGGCGCTCTCTTTGGAGATGCCCCTGGGGCAGCATGGTGCGCCGAACGCCTCCCGTTTTGAGCACAGGACAGTGCGGTGGGTGAGGAAGAATGAGAAAACTCTTTTCGACAAGGTGACTCCGAATTACTTATGTTTGAAGCGGGAGCAGATCGGCGTAATCGACGATGATGGGTACATCCGTACCGTCATAGCTCGTCCGATAGAATATTCCATCCCCGAGCTCCACAAATATGTCCAGATCTTCTTCATATCCGGGGTCAAGATCTTGGTTGCGATTCTCCGGCTGAGGGGCAGGGTTATGGATCCCCTCGACAACTTTTCGCCATTCCTATTATAAGTGATAGGATTCTGCCCGTCAAAAATAATTCAGGGAGAGGAGTAAAATAGTAGAGTTAAAAGCTTACCCAAGTAGGAGGATTATACATGGAAAATCCGTCTCAATATTGGAGACGGGTGAACTCCTCCTTCTCCCCTTTATATAGTTCGGCCAATATTTTGGCCAAAGCGGCGGGGGTCTTCGGGCCCTTCCGGCTGCAGTGTGAGGCATCGTCTTCCCCATTGTAGTGCCACATGGGTAGCCCTCTATATTGGAGTGGTTGGACCCCCCGCGCTATGGAGATCGCCATTACCTCGTCTATTGACAATCTGTACTGGGCAAGCATCTTAATCTTGCCCAGCAGCAGACTGATCTCTGCGCTATCCTCTTCCTCGAGGTTTCGAGGACACCAGCTATGGGTTTCTTCAACGGAGCACTTCAAAATTCGGGAAGGCCCATACGGACAGGGTCGGGAAGAGCGACGTCATCAATATAAAACCATTCAGAAGGCCATTCTTCGAAAGCCTTCTTCGGCGTGCCCGACAGGTATCCGGTGCCGGCGATGCGCCACACCTCGGCTCCCCCCACTTCAAAATATTGACCCTTCTTGATTGCGAGGGACGAGGCAGAACAGTCTTCTCCATAAATTGAAATGGGCCTCGCAGCCCGGGAATAGCTCGCATAGAGCAACATAACCCACAATATGTAGGATAGAGGCGGGGTGAGACTATGCAGTTGGAGGCCGTAATACTCCATCAGACCTTGGAGGAAGGGATGGATCGGAAATCCGACACCTCGTAACAAGAAGGGGACAAACCATACTCGTTCCCCAGGATGGATTGGGGAAGTTCTCTGTTTGAGCCTCGCCATTGAAGGACGTCATCCCTGCTCGTACGGGGAGCAAATCCGCGTGGGGGGGGGGGAGGGGGAAGAAAGCCCCGTGTTTGCAGCTTCACCAGCTGACTATGAGAAATTGAGCATCTCTCCCACTTCCCTTTTTCGGAGTTGTGGGGACAAGAGGAAGAGCTGGGGGCGCTAGCCATGTTGGGATGGTTCTGCTCCGCAAGCTTCGATGATCTCTTCCGTGGATTTGGAGGGGATCTGAGATCTATTCTCTTTAAATAGGCACCTTTCTGATATGGTTAGGGTGGTATATGTAAAAATACCCCGGCCTCTTGTATTCATTCAACACGTGGAAGCTGGAGTCAGGAAGGCGCAGAAGCCGAGGGGTGCGACATTAAATGGACATCCTGATACACCACTTTAATGTCATAAGAGGAAGAACCTGCCTTGCAATGCCGAAGACTATCTGTATGCCGAACACCTCGTCATTGAAGCCAGGTTCGGGGGCTACTGAGGGAGTCCTGGACTAAGGGGTTCTCGGGCATCCGACCTATTGGATATGGGCAGTACTGATGGGCTGTGAAGATACAAAGACTGAAGACTCTGCCCGTGTCCGGATGAGACTCTCCTTGGTGTGGGAGGCAAGCTTGGCGACCAAATATGAATATTCCTTTCTCTATAACTGACCTTGTGTAACCCTAGATCCCTCCTGTGCTTATATAAACCGGAGGGCTAGGTCCGTTGAGACCCCCGAATAATCATTGCTTGACTAGACTTTTAGGGTTTAGTCATTACGATCTCGTGGTAGATCAACTCTTCTAATACTAATATTCATCAAGATCAATCAAGCAGGACATAGGGTATTACCTCCATAGAGAGGGCCCGAACCTGGGTAAAACATTGTGTCCCCCGTCTCCTATTACCATCGATCCTAGATGCACAGTTCGGGACCCCCTACTCGAGATCCACCGGTTTTGACACCGACACGGAGTCTTAATCATCTTGCACATGAGGCATGGTACGCAAGCATCAAGTGATTCATGATCAAGTGATTCCAAAAGCCCATCAACATGGAGTTTCTTCATGCACTTTACACCAATATGACCTAAATGGCAGTGCCACAAATAAGTTGCACTATCATTATTAACCTTGCATCTTTTGGCTTCAATATTATGAATATGTGTATCACTACAATCGAGATTCAACAAAAAATAGACCACTCATCAAGGGTGCATGACCATAAAATATATTACTCATATAAATAGAACAACCATTATTCTCTGATTTAAATGAATAACCGTATCGCATCAAACAAGATGTAGATGTAATGTTCATGCTCAACGCTGGCACCAAATAACAATTATTTAGGTCTAAAACTAATCCCGACAGTACATGTAGAGGTAGCGTGCCGACGACGATCACATCGACTTTGGAACCATTTCCCACGCGAATCATCACCTCGTCCTTAGGCAATCTTCATTTAATCCATAGCCCATGTTTCAAGTTGCAAATATGAGCAACAGAACCACTATCAAATACCCAGGCGCTACTACGAGCATTAGTAAGGTACACATCAATAACATGTATATCATATATACCTTTCACTTTGCCATCCTTCTTATCCGCCAAATACTTGGGGCAGTTCCACTTCCAGTGACCAGTCCCTTTGCAGTAGAAGCACTCAGTCTCAGGCTTAGGTCCAGACTTGGGCTTCTTCCCTTGAGCAACAACTTGCTTGCTGTTCTTCTTGAAGTTCCCATTCTTCCCTTTGCCCTTTTTCTTGAAACTAGTGGTCTTGTTCACCATCAACACTTGATGCTCCTTCTTGATTTCTACCTTTGCAGCCTTTAGCATCGCGAAGAGCTCGGGAATTGTCTTTTCCATGCCTTGCATATTATAGTTCATCACGAAGCCTTTATAGTTTGGTGACAGTGATTGAAGAACTCTCTCAATGACAGTATCATCATGAAGATTAACTCCTAGCTGAGTCAAGTGGTTATGGTACCTAGACATTCTGAGTATGTGTTCACTGACAGAACTATTCTCCTCCATTTTGCAGCTGTAGAACTTGTTGGAGACTTCATATCTCTCAACTCGGGCATTTGCTTGAAATATTAAATTCAACTCCTGGAATATCTCATATGCTCCATGACATTTAAAACGTCTTCAAAGTCCCGATTCTAAGCCGTAAAGCATGGCACATTGAACTATCGAGTAGTGATCAGCTTTGCTCTGCCAGACGTTCATAACGTCTGGAGTTGCTCCTGCAGCGGGTCTTGCACCTAGCGGTGCTTCCAGGATGTAATTCTTCTGTGCAGCAATGAGGATAATCCTCAAGTTACGGAACCAGTCCGTGTAGTTGCTACCATCATATTTCAACTTAGCTTTCTCTAGGAACGCATTAAAATTCAAGGGAACGGTAGCACGGGCCATTGATCTACAACAACATAGATATGCAAAAAACTATCATGTACTAAGTTCATGATAAATTAAAGTTCAATTAATCATATTACTTAAGAACTCCCACTTAAATAGACATCCCTATAGTCATATAAATGATTACGTGATCCTTATCAACTAAACCATGTCCGGTCATCACGTGAGATGGAGTAGTTTTCAATGCTGAACATCACTATGTTGATCATATCTACTATATGATTCACGTTTGACCTTTCGGTCTCAGTGTTCTGAGGCCATATTTGCATATGCTAGGCTAGTCAAGTTTAACCCGAGTATTCTGCACATGCAAAACTGGCTTGCACCCGTTGTATGTGAACGTAGAGCTTATCACACCCGATCATCACGTGGTGTATCGGCACGATGAACTGTAGCAACGGTGCATACTCAGGGAGAACACTTATACCTTGAAATTTAGTGAGGGGTCATCTTATAATGTTACCACCGTACTAAGCAAAATAAGATGCATAAAGGATAAACATAACATGCAATCAAAATATGTGAAATGATATGGCCATCATCATCTTGTGCCTTTGATCTCCATCTCCAAAGCACCGTCATGATCTCCATCGTCACCGTATTGACACCTTGATCTCCATCGACACCATTATCGTCTCGCCAACTATTGCTTCTATGACTATTGCTACCGCTTAGTGATAAAGTAAAGAAATTACATGGCGATTGCATTTCATACAATAAAGCGACAACCATAAGGCTCCTGCCAGTTGCCGATAACTTCTACAAAACATGATCATCTCATACAACAATTTATATCTCATCATGTTCTTGACCATATCACATCACAACATGCCCTGCAAAAACAATTTAGACGCCCTCTACTTTGTTGTTGCAAGTTTTACGTGGCTTCTACGAGCTTCTAGCAAGAACCGTTCTTACCTATGCATCAAAACCACAATGATTTTTCATCAAGTGTGTTGTTTTAACCTTCAACAAGGACCGGCCGTAGTCAAACTCGATTCAACTAAAGTTGGAGAAACAGAAACCCGCCAGCCACCTGTGTGCGAAGCACGTCGGTAGAACCAGTCTCATGAACACGGTCATGTAATGTCGGTCCGAGCCGCTTCATCCAACAATACCGCCGAATCAAAGTAAGAGGTTGGTGGTAAGCATTATGACTATTATCGCCCACAACTCTTTGTGTTCTACTCGTGCATATATCATCTACTATTGGGAAACGTAGTAATTCAAAAAAATATTCTAGGATCACGCAAGATCTATCTAGGAGATGCATATCAACGAGACGGGAGAGTGTGTCCACGTATCCTCGTAGACCGAAAGCGGAAGCATTTAGTAACGCGGTTGATGTACTCGAACGTCTTCACGATCCAACCGATCCAAGTGCCGAACATACGGTACCTCTGTGTTCAGCACACATTCAGCATGATGATGTCCCTCGAGCTCTTGATCTAGTAGAGGTACGAGGGAGAGTTTCGCCAACACGACGATGTGGTGACGGTGTTGATGATTTGATCCGCGCAGGGCTTCGCCTAAGCACTACAACAATATGACCGAGGTGGTAAACTGTGGAGGGGGCACTGCACACGGCTAAGACAATTGATGTTGTGCCTTTGGGGTGCCCTCTGCCCACGTATATAAAGGAAGGGGAGGAGGAGGCCGGCCAAGGGGGAGGCGCACCAAGGGGGGTGTCATATTTGGGGCTCCGCATACCCTTGAGAGGTTCGAACACTGGGGTGCGTACGGAGTACTCCCTCTTCCCAACTTGCCGGCCCAACAATTCCATAGCCTAGCTCGATGAACCTGAGGGACAAGAGACACATCAATTTATCCTGGTTCGGGCCACCTTGTGGTGTAATACCCTACTCCAGCTTTGTGGTGGATTGCCTCGAGGGGCTGGGGATGAACTAGTACAGTGGGTGAACACCCTCCGGAGGAGAGGTGTTCTTGACCTCGATGAACTGGTGGGTGAGAGGATATGGTCTGGATGATCCGTCCCCCTCTATGGTGGTGGCTAAGTCCTATTTATAGTGGCCTTGGTCCTCTTCCAAAATGTAGGAGGGAAGGGATCCCACAATGGCCAACTTCAAAGGGAGACAACTAGTACAAGTTATCCTGACAAAAGTTGTCCTCGCCTGCAAAGGCTCTGGTGGTGACGCTGCTATGGGCTCCGTGATGACCTTCGTCCCGTCGTCCTGGCGGTCTTGGTCTCGTTGCACCAATATGGAAACCTTTGCCTGATTCCTCGGGACTCCGCGCCCGCGCTTGCCTCCTTGGCAACAAAGGGGAAACAGGTACACTGCCCCGCTGGCGCCCGCCTGGCTTTGGTCTTCATGGCTCTTGTCATGTGAACCTCACGAGGTGCACCTTGAATTGATATCTCCATTCCTCGGGAGCCAGCCTAGTGAGGCCACCCCCAGGGAGGTCTTGGTGTCGTCCGCCTCGCGAGGGCCTTGAGTCGTTGCTGCTGAAACTGGGCCGTACCGGGCCGCCAACGGAGCCACGCCATGGGCCGCAGATAGGCAAGTCTAGGTACCCCCGTTCCCAGGACGCCGACAGTAGCCCCCGGGCCCAAGGCGCACTCGAACTTGGTTTCAAGGCGAAGCCAAAGGGCAAGTGCGGAGCGCCGCGGGCCCTAAGTGCCTGCGGCCTTGGTCGATGCGTGGCAATTGATGGGATGTGGGCGCCTCCGCTTCCCCATGCTGCCTCGGCAACCGTTCGACTTAACGGGACCATGCTGCATGCAAAGGAAAACCATCATTACGTGTGATCGTGGAGGCCAACGGTTGGACTTCTCCTGGCTATAAATGAGGGGAGGGGCGGAGCCCCCCTTGCTCATCTCTGTCTTCTCGTAATCCGCTTCCTCTTCTTCTTTCTCGCCTCTCCATCTCGCTGCAACTCCCATGGCGCCAACCAGGAAGTTCTCCGCTGCCAAGAAGGGGAAGGCCCCCAAGGAGGGACCTGACTCACCACCTCCCAAGAGGGGGTGAGGACGCCCGCGCATGCATGCCGCGACCGCTGTGGTGGCTCCTTGGGGGCACGGGCGCGCTTTGCCTAGCCGTGGCGGTGCTTCTTATCGTAGTGGGTGCCGCCGGGGGCGAGGCAGTCCTTGCGAGGAGGTAAGGTGTGCCATGGTCGCTCGAGCTCCCAGGCTGCGCTTCCACTCGGCCGACGTTCTCCCTGAGTTCGTCGTGTGGTCGAAGAAGCCGACCGGCACCTGGCTCCAGCTTTCACGCTCCTTCACCGACAAGCTGGCGGCCACGGGTGTTGATGGCCTCTAGTTGCAGGCTGATGGTTGCTATAGCAAGGCCTCGTGGGTTGCGGTCGAGGTCTCCGCCGTGGGCAGCGTGGCCCTGACCCGCGGCTGGTAGACGTTCGCCCGCGCGTGTGGCCTGAGCGGGAGATGCACGCTCCACTTCAAGTATGACAGCGTCACGACCCTCTTCGTGAGGGTGTTTAGGGAAGACTGTCGCCGCGTAGCGTGCTGCCCCAAGGACGACAGCGGCGATGATGAGCTCGGCCTTGATGACGGCCGTGACGACGCTGAGGGCGAGCTCACCCTTGGTGACGGCCGCAGTTCATCCAGCGGCAGAGGCTCCTTCTCCAGCAAGAGCACCAGCAATAGGGGCTACGACCATCCGCCACGCCGCCGGGCTTGCTTCGAGGACGGCGGCGGGTCGTCTCTTTGCCATGCTTCGGTGAAGCGTGAGGAGGGCTTTGGCTGAGCTGAGTCTGGGAGGCCCTCAAGGCCTAGCCTTGTGAGTCACTGCGGTCGCAGGGGCCGCTTTTGTTTAACCTTTCCCTTTTTCCTGCATTCAAAAAAAGTAGAGGGCCTTCCTGGGGCGTGTAATGAACCATGGTATCTATGTTACTATGCTATGTTTATTGTTCTGACGTTATGCTTGTGGTGCTCATGTTCCAAATAGGCGTGGTAGGATAACTTAGCTCGATACGCTCGTGGTAGATTCCCTCCTTTTGCGAGCGCACGCTTCGTTATCCGAGGAGGCCCCCTTGGTGGTGGCTCAGGGGCCATTGGCCTCGTGAGACATCTTGAAGCTGCGGAATTGTTAAAAAACTTGGCCAGTCGTCTTGTTCTTCCCTGCACGATCCCTTAGGTATGGGCTTGCCGTGCCTTAGTGCACCGTGTCGCAGTACCCAGGGGGCATGGACCTTAAGAGGGTGCATAGGTCACGAGCTTACTTGAGGGCGTCTTGCGAGGATAGAAAAAGCCAAGGCCCTAGTGACAGGGCTGTGGCGAAGTATGTTCATGGCGCGGGGCGGGCCCGATGTGCACGCACATACCTGCCCAGCCCCCGCGCGCGAGACGCCTGAGGAAAGGCGGCGGGCAAATGCCGGCCCTCCTGGGCCGAGACCGACGGTCGAGAGAAAAGGCAAGAGAGAAATCAACATTGGCAATCCAAAACGCGAGAGTTCCAAATTCCATTAAGAAAGATTGCAAACCAACTACAGAAAGTTAGCAAATGAACAGCCGCGTCCGGCACCTAGTCTAGTCTTCTCACCAGCACGGAGCTAAGTGCTGCCACTAGGACGTGGGAGGGAGCCCCCGAGGCCCGAGGGCGGCTCTCCAGAGACTCCGGGGTGTGTACATTCCCACTCATTATTACGTGAGAGTGTCACAAGCGGAGACCTTCACAGGCACTAGGCCTTGCTTCATGGGTAGAACTTCTGGAGGTGCTGGATGTTCCAGACGTTCTGGATGGGGACCCCGTCCTACGTCTCCAGGCGCGCGGCGCCATACTTGGAGACGCGGGTGACCCTAAACGGGCCCTCCCACATGGGTGAAAGCTTATGCAACCCTTCCCTAGAGAGCACCCGCCGTCGGACGAGATCTCCCACCTCGAGCGTCCTGGAGTGGCCGCTGCGGCAATGATATCGCGGCAGCGCCGGCTGGTACCTTGCCGCTCGGAGCGAGGCTTGACGGTGGTGTTCCTCCCCCAGCACGAGGTCCATCCCCCGCGTGGCATCCTGACGTGCCTCGTCAAATGCCAAGAGCCACGCGGAGCGATGTCTGACCTCATGTGGGAGAACCGCTTCAGCTCCGTAGACGAGGAAGAATGAAGTTTCGTCGGTCGGCTTGGTCGTGGTGGTGCGGACGGACCACAACATGGATTGGAGCTCATCAAGCCAGCCCCTGCCGCAGGCCTCAAGCTTCTTCTTGAAGGTTCACCTCTTGAGGCCTCTCAAGACCTCCGTGTTGGCGCGCTCGGCTTGGCCGTTGCTCCTCAGGTGCACCACTGAGGCCTAGCATATATGCGTTCCAAGCTTAGCACAATATGTTTTGAAGAGATTGCTAGTGAACTGCGAGCCGTTGTCGGTGATGATACAATTAGGGACTCCGAACCGGATCATGAGGCCATTGATGAACTTGACCGCCGAGCCAGCCGGGATGGCGCAGACTGCTTCCACTTCCGCCCATTTGGTAAACCTGTCGATGGCGAGGTAGAGGTAGCGGTAGCCCCCGGGCCCTCGAGGGAACGGACCCAAGATGTCTAGCCCCTAGACCGCAAATGGCCATGAGAGTGGGATGGTCTGGAGGCCCTGGGCAGGATGGTGTATTTGCTTGGCGTGGAACTGGCAGGCTTCACAGGATCTCACCAGCTCGGTCGCGTCGGTGAGCGCCGTGGGCCAATAGAATCTGTTGCGGAACGCCTTGCCCACGAGGGTGCGCGATGAGGAGTGATGCCTGCAATCTCCGTCGTGTATGTCGGCTAACAGCTCGCACCCCTATTCCCTGGAGATGCATCGCAAGGAAACATTGTTTGGTCATTTTCGGTAAGCTCACTGTCCTGAATGCAGTAGGCTGTGGCCTACCGAGCCACGTGCTCAACGTCTTCTTCCTTCTCCAGCAGGGTCCCCTGAAGCAGGTACACCTTGAATTCTTTGGTGTTGCACCCCTCCTGAGGTTCGAGCGCTAGGAGCAGGCGTGCTCCTGAGGTCGGGCCACAGGAGGGGGCTCCTGAGGTTGGTGCTGAAGGGAGCTCCTCCTGAGGCAGTGCTGGCTCCGCAACTAGAGGGGCTGATGAAGGCTTGAAGAGCCGTTCCCCAAAGACACCGGGCTCCCGTGGCTAGCGCTTGGATGATCTCTTGGCGATGTCGTCGGCTTCCTTGTTCGTGCCGTGAGGCACATGCTGCAACTCCAGGCCCAAGAATTGTTTCTCCATTTTACGTACCTCCACCAGGTATGCCCCCATGTGTTCATCCTTCGGCTTGTACACTTTGTTGGAGAAGTTGATGAGGAGATGGGAGTCGCCCTTGATGGTGAGGCGCTTCATGCCCAAAGCGGTTGCGGCCTTGATGCCGGCGATCAAGCCTTCATACTCCGCGATGTTGTTGGAGACCTTTTTGCCATGTTGGAAGCAGAGATGCACGGTGTAGTAGAGTTTGTCCTGGTGTCGGAGTAATGGGCCACGGGTAGGCCAAGACGAGTCCCATAACCTTTCAAGATATCGGGGCAGGATGCGCCCCTCAAGACCCCGGTGCAAAGAGCCGCCCCCTGAGGAGTCGACGGCAGGGCGGCCGACTGCCCCCTCACGACCGAGTCCTAGGGACGACTTCCAGAGCAGCCGGCTTTGGGGAGTCGGCCGGCTACTCCAGCAAACCCATGACCTCATCGAAGGGGACGGGGCAGGGGTGTGGCTACAGTGAAGCCCACTCCCCGCCCCTTACCAAGGGAAGGCATGGCCATAGCACGCCGTACCTGGGAAGATCTCCGTGCGGCGTGGCACTGTTGCCCGGCCGGCCCTGACATCAGCACCACAGTACCAAGTCCTGCTCCCACGATGGCTTGTCTGTACGTCCTGGAGGTAGTAGGGCCCACCAGTCAGCGAGACCTCGGGAGACGGCGGGAGAACCGCCAGTCGGACCCGTCGGGAGTCGGCCCGGGGGAGTCGGCCGAGCCCTCCCCCGGGGCCCACGCGCCATTAATCTAGATGAGATGGGGAGTGGCCACAGTGATCGCCCGCCAGGCGGCGGGGCTGTTGCCACGACCCCATGACCAAGCCTGCGTCATCAGAAGCACGGCTACAGTAATCAGCGGCCGGTAAGACCCGCCCGCGGCGGACGCGGCATGTCGGCTCCGTACCAGACCAGTCAGAGGTCGGAGGCACTGAAGGCGGGGCCCGCGCCCAGTCAAGTTACCATTGTACCCCTGGGGGGTAGGCCTATATAAACCCCCAGGGCACCCATGCAAGGGGTTGGATCCCGGTAGTTCTAGACCATACCAGATAGAAGGATAGAGCTAGCCTTGCCCTTTTCTACCACCAGAAACAACTCAAGGAGCCACCATGTAAACACTTGGCCATAGTGATCATTCGAAGACCCCGCAGAGCAGCAGTAGGGGTATTATCTCCCCGGAGAGCCCCGAAGCTGGGTAAGATTCGCCGGCGTGCATGTCTTCGCCTCATCCTGTTTCCAGGCACCAGCGACGTTCTACTCGCCCCCACCATGATAAGCCATCCGTTGGCATATGTCGCACCAAACCCCTGACATTTGGCGCCCACCGTGGGGCATGGTGCACCGCCGTCCGGAGATCTGTTCTGGACAGGAACTCTTTTCCTCCCTGGCGAGCGCAGCCAGCCAGGCATGCCAGGCGAAGTCTGCATCGACGCGCTGCGCGGCGTTGAGATCACCTGCGCAGCCAGCTCCTTGGCTGAACTTGTCGGCGAGGTCCGCCTCTCCGACGAACCTATGTCCGACGCAGGCGCGGGCGGCCCTGAAAACCTCCTCGTGGGCCTCCTTGATCAACTCCACGTTTCCGGGGAGCCTACCGTAGACTTGGAGTCCGTAGGCTCCACCGACCCGATGCTGGTCAACTCCGACACCGCGTCGATCGATGCGTTCCCCACCAGCGTGGTGGTCTATGACAAACCTCTCCCCCATGCAAAGAGCGACAAAAGCACCGTCACTGAGGTGCTAGTCATCAGTCATGACGAGTTCCCTGGCGGAGGAGTGCCCGACTCACTCGGCGCAGCGCTGCAAGACCTGACAGCGCCCATTCCGGAAGATGCTGACGTGGAGACGTTAGAAGCGCGCCGCCTTCAGCTCGTTGAAGGCGCGAAGAAGCTGGCCAGCATGAGACACTTGTCAGAAGCTTACCAGCGGGAGATGGATCGCGCTGTTGGCGGCTCGCCGGCCCTGGCAGGGCCCAGCCGCTTTGGCGCGGTCCAGCAGCGCGGCATAGCCATAGCCAGCCTGTTTGGGGCTAGCCGCCCCATGTACGCTACACCGGCGGAGAACATCCGAGCCGCCCAGGCAGCGGCGGATGAGCTAGACAATTTCGAGGGCGAAGAACGCCGCCTCATGATGGAGCGAGTCCAGCGGCTTCTCGACACAGCCGCCACACAGAACGAGGCCGGCTGCCGCACGGAGGCGCCGCAGCGGCCAAACGACGACCCGCACCGAGATCAAGGCGCGACATCTCAGACGCCGACTGGCGGCGCCCGAGGAAGAAAGGACAAGGAGCCGGTTGTCAGCCACAGTCGGACTCGCATTACCATAGAGCGCGACCGAGATGGCCGCCCGAGAGCAGTGGAACGACGGGACGACTGTCCGCCTCCCCCTCCCCGCAAGGAGAGGCGAGTCTCCCCGCCGCCTGTTGACCATCCGACTCTCGTTGACCGCCTTGGCCGCCGAGAGGGAGTTGGAAAGAATGACGCCCGCCATTGGATCGACCGACTTCACCGGTCCCTGGCGCTGGAAGAAGAAGACGAGCTGGGTCCACCTTGTTTCGGGCCCCGCATCCGGGACGAGCCCTTTCCCAGAGGGTTCACACTCCCAAGAGACATGCCCAAGTATACCGGCTCCGTGAAGCCGGAAGACTAGCTAGTCGACTATTCCACGACTGTCAGCATAGCAAACGGCAACAAGCGTGTCGCCGTAAAATACGTTCCGCTCATGCTCCAGGGCACGGCCCGGACATGGCTGAACAGCCTAAAGCCCCGTAGCATCAACAGCTGGGTCGACTTCACTGAAGCATCCATCCGCAACTTCACCAGCACTTACAAGCGTCCTCCCAAGCCTCGTCAGCTCTCCTTCTGCGTGCAAGGTCCTGACGAGTCGACTCGTGACTACCTCACGCGTTGGGCTGAGCTCCGTAATTCCTGCGAGGGCATGCACGAGGTGTAGGCCATCGAGTACTTCACAGCCAGGTGTCGAGAAGGCACCCTCCTCAAGCACAAGCTCCTCTGCGACGAGCCAGAAACCCTCGACGAGCTGCTGATCATAGCGGACAAGTACGCCACAACCGACTCCTCCATGAAGGCGGAAATTCAAATCAGCACGACTGGCAAAGTAGCTCCTCAGGCTCCAAGACCTCCGGTGGTAGACGCCGGCCGGCGACAACAGCAGGGCGATAACAAGCGCAAGGCCCCGCAGCTGGCTTCCGGCAGCCGGCAGGTCGCGACCGTTGAAGCCCAGCAGCCAGAAGAGCAGCCTCCGCCCAAGCGACAGAAAGGCGGTGAGCCGAACTGGTTGCCGGCCTTCTCCTATGAGCATACCTTGGATGGACCTTGCAAGTTCCATAGCGGCGCGAAGCCGTCGAATCATACCACCCGGAAGTGCCACTGGCTCACCAGGATCGCCAAGGGAGATGGCCTCCTACCACCCCCGCCTGCTGGGCAGCCGCCTCCGCCTCCGCCCCAACAGCCGCCAGTCAGGCCAGTCAGCACAGTACAAGACGAATACCCTGAAGAGAATGAAGCCTATGTGGTGTTCACCAGTGTGGCTGATGATCGACGCAGCAGGCGGCTGCAGCGACAAGAGGTGAACACAGTAGCCTCAGAGACGCTAGAGTTCATGCACTGGTCTGAGAAGCCCATCAGCTGGAGCAGGGCTGACCACCCAGAAGTGATGCCGAGTCCGGGCTCCTACGCCCTGGTCCTGGACGCCACCTTTGCCACGGACAAACGGGCCGCGTGTTTCTCGCGAGTTCTGATAGACGGGGCAGCAGCATCAATATCCTGTACAAGGACACCAAGGAGAAGTTAGGAATCAAGCAAAGACAGCTTCAGAACAGCCGGACTGTGTTCCACGGCTTTGTTCCTGGGCTTTCCTGCTCACCAATCGGCAAGATCCTGATTGACGTCCTCTTTGGGGACAAAGATCACTTCCGAAGGGAGTCTGTTTGGTTTGAGGTGGTGGACCTTGAGAGCCCGTACCATGCGCTACTTGGCCGACCCGCCTTGGCCAAGTTCATGGCGGTCCCCAACTACGCCTACCTCAAGATGAAGATGCCCAGTTCCAGGGGAATTCTGACTATGGCCGGCGACTACCGGAAGTCGTCCGCTTGCGTGGCCGAGAGCAGTCGGCTGGCCGAGTCCCTGGTGATCGCAGCCGAGAAGCGACTCCTTGAACGAGTTGTGGCGATGGCCGGCAAGCAGCCGGAGATATCACCCGACCCAAAGGAGTCGGAAGCCGAAGGTTCATTCAAACCGGCCAAAGAGACAAAGAAGATACCCTTGGATCCGGAGCACCCAGAGAGGTACGCTGTCATAGGTGCGAACCTCGACAGCAAATAGGAAGGCGAGCTCATCGATTTCCTCCGTGAGAATCGGGACTTCTTCGCATAGTCCCCCAAAGACATGCCAGGTGTACCGACGGATTTCGGCGAGCACAAGTTACATGTCCGATCTGATGCAAAGTTGGTCAGGCAGCCCCTGCGCCGCTTATCAGAAGAAAAGAGAAGAGTTGTCGGAGAAGAGATAGCCCGACTCCTAGCAGCCGGCTTCATTATGGAAGTTTTCTTCCCGGAGTGGCTGGCATATCCGGCCCTAGTGCTAAAGAAGAACAAGCAATGTCGAATGTGTATTGACTACACGAGCCTCAATAAGGCCTGCCCCAAGGACCCATTTTCTCTACCAAGAATTTACCAGGTGATAGACTCCACAGCCGGATGCGAGTTGTTGAGTTTCTTGGATGCATACTCAGGATATCACCAGATCAAGCTGAACCCGGCTGACAGATTGAAGACCACCTTCATCACGCCGTTTGGAGCATTCTACTACCTCACCATGACGTTCGGCTTGAGGAATGCTGGCGCCACCTTTCAGCGTTGCATGCAGAAGTGTCTCCTCAAGCAGCTCGGCCGGAACGCCCACGTTTACGTGGACGGCGTGGTGGTGAAGACGGAAAAGCGTGGAACACTGCTGGAAGACCTCAAGGAGACCTCTGAGAACCTGCACCGGTTCCAGATCAAGCTCAACCTCGAGAAGTGTGTCTTCGCAGTACCAGCCGGCCAGCTGCTAGGTTTCCTGGTCTCTGAACGCGGCATAGAATGCAACCCAGTAAAAATCAAGGCCATCAAGAGAATGGAGGTACCCAGCCGACTGCTGGATGTGCAGAAGTTCACCGGCTGCTTAGCATCCATCAGCGAATTCATCAGTCGGCTAGGCGAGAAAGCTCTCCCCTTATACCAACTCATGAAGAAGACCACCTTTTTCGAGTGGAACCATAAGGCGGACAAAGCTTTTCACCAGTTGAAGAAGATGCTGACTACTCCACCCATCCTGGCGGCTCCAACTCCTAAGGAACCTATGCTCCTGTACATCGCTGCCACTAGCCAGGTAGTCAGCACAGTCATGGTAGTGGAGCGCAAGGAGGAAGGCAAGGCGCTGCCTGTCCAGAGACCAGTATATTACCTGAGCGAGGTACTGTCGACCTCCAAGCAGAACTACCCCCACTACCAGAAGATGTGCTATCGCGTACACTTTGCCGTCAAGAAATTGAAGCCTTATTTTCAAGAGCATCCAATCACGGTGGTCTGCTTGCCAAGATCATCGGTAGCCAAGATGCTTCTGGTCGAGTGGCCAAGTGGGCCATAGAGCTGGCTCATTACACCATCTACTACCAGCCCCGCACCGCTATCAAATCACAAGCACTGGCCGACTTCCTCGTCGACTGGGCCGAGACCCAGTTCCTGCCTCCAGCGCCTGACTCCACCCATTGGCGGATGCACTTCGACGGCTCCAAGATGCGCACCGGCTTGGGAGCTGGCGTCGTCCTCACCTCTCCTAAAGGCGACAAGCTCAAATATGCACTGCAAATCCATTTTGCCGCCTCCAACAACGTTGCCGAGTACGAGGCGCTCATTCATGGGCTCCGGCTTGCCAAAGAACTTGGCATCCACCGGATCTTGTGTTATGGCGGCTCGGACTTAGTGATCCAGCAGTCATCTGGCGACTGGGACGCGAAAGACGCAAACATGGCGAGCTACCGTTTCCTCGTGCAGCAACTCAGCAGGAATTTCGAAGGGTGCGAGTTCCTCCATGTGCCAAGAAACAACAACCACCAAGCAGACGCCTTGGCACGAATCGGCTCTACCCGCCAGAGCAAGGCCAGGCGATTCTCAAAGACATCCATCAAGGCGAATGCGGCCACCATGCGGCTTCAAGAGCACTCGTCGCCAAAGCCTTTCGGCACTGTTTCTTCTGGCCGACTGCCTTGGAAGAGGCCAAGGAGTTGGTCCAAAAATGCAAAGGGTGCCAGAAGTTCAGCTCCAAGCCGCACCAGTCGGCTTCTGCTCTCAAGACCATCCCCATTGCCTGGCCTTTCGCAGTTTGGGGTCTAGACATGGTGGGACCATTCAAGACACCACAAGGTGGTTTAACTCACCTACTTGTCACGGTGGACAAGTTCACCAAGTGGGTGGAAGCGAAGCCAATTAAGAAACTGAACGGTCCGACTACCGTGAGCTTCATCACCGATATCACAATTCGGTATGGCATACCACACAGCATCATCACCGACAACGACACAAATTTTGCCAAAGGCGCCTTGGCCCGTTTTTGCGCAACGCAGGGCATCCGACTGGACCTAGCATCCGTCGCCCATCCGCGGTCAAATGGCCAAGTGGAGCGAGCAAACGGCCTCATCCTGTCCGGCATCAAGCCTTGGTTGATCGAGCCTCTGGAGCGCTCGGCTGGCTTCTGGCTCGACGAGCTGCCAGCCGTCCTCTGGAGTCTGCGCACGACTCCAAACAAGTCAACCGGCTTCATGTCCTTCTTCCTCGTCTACGGTGCCGAAGCCGTCATCCCAGCGGACATAGAGTTTGACTCCCCACGAGTCACCATGTACACCGAGGAGGAAGCAGAAGAAGCACGACAAGACGGTGTCGATCTGCTGGAAGAGGGCCGGCTGTTGGCACTCAGCCGGTCCAGCATCTACCAGCAGAGCCTGCGCCGATACCATAGCAGGAAGGTCAGGCCAAGATCTTTCCAAGAAGGCAACCTTGTGCTCCGGCTGATCCAGCGAACATCCGGCCAGCACAAGCTATTGGCGCCTTGGGAAGGCCCTTTCATCATCAGCAAAGTACTGGGCAATGACTCCTACTACCTGATCGACGCTTAGAAGCCCCGAGCACGCAAGAGGGATGACTCCAACAAGGAGATAGAGCGGCCATGGAATGCAAATCTCCTCCGAAGATTTTACAGTTGATATAGTATGTACCATGCAACCTTTTGTATTAAAGTACCAAGACTTCGGGCCCCCCGAGACAAGCTCGGGGACTGCCCTCTTTTGTCTGTATGATAAAAATTATGCCTACAAGTATGTTACTCTTTGTCATGCCGCTTGGCACCGGGTTCGACAAGTCGGCCTGGGGACTTGCCGCCTTGCACTATGAAATGCTTCCTGCAGCCGGACAAGTAGTGTGTAACACCTAAACCGTCTTCTGTCAGAAGCCACAACATGCAGAGTGACTGTACGGTGGGCAGAGGTAAGGTAGAATGGGTGTTCGCATGAAAAATGGCTAAGGACTCAAAGCGTAAAACATAGCTCAAGACGGCTTCCAGCCTTTCTCGCAAACCGACTCTCGGACAGTCGCATTGTCGTCTTCTATCCAACTTTCTCAAGCAATCTTGAAATCGGCTAAGTACTTGCTTTCCCAAAGTAGCCTAGCACTTGATCCAGCAATAGGTCCGCAGAGCGGCTGTCCGATTGGCAAGGTAGGCAACTAAGAGAAAGCGGCAAAGGAAAAAAGCCAAAAGAACAATGGGCAAGAAAAGATAGATATGTATATTTAATAACATAGGCCCATTGGCCAAATTGTCGAGTAGAGGTTCAAAATACACCCCGCGGGTGGAATTGTGCGAATTAACAAGTTATTCAAAGACTACTGAAGCAGATAAAATAAAAGATACAGCGGCAGCTTAGGAGGCAGTAGACGGATTCGGAGGGTCGGAGGAGGCGCCATCGTCAGGCGTCGGGGCAGCCGGCTCGCTAGTCTCGGTTTGATCACCTCCGGCGGTAGTCGACTCGGTCGCACGCGGCTCGTTGCTGGAGGCGCGGTCGGGCTGAGGCTGGCCGACTTCTCCATCTTCTGGTGCCTCCGCCTTACCTCCATCCTCCGCTTCGTCCTCCTCCTCGACGCTGGAGCCAATCAGCTCCGCCGAGTCTTCGCCGTAGTTTGGGTTCATCCCAAACCACTCCGGCGGTACCTCCTCGCTGTCTTTAGACCGCTCGGGGACGAAGATGCTGGTGTCGGTGTACTCAGCGATCGCCGCATCACGTTTGACGAGGGCGTCTTCCGCAGCCACCAGCTCCGGCTGGGCCTCCGACCGAAGCGTGGCCAACCGGTCTAGATCCAGCCCCGGGTACCACGCCTTGACGAACTCCAAGGCCTGGCACGCTCCAGCCCGGGCCGAAGAGCCCTTCTAGGCCTCAAGACGACCAGCCGCGACCTCTAGCCAGTTGGCCGTCAGGCTGGGGGTGCGCGGAGCCTGCATATCCGGCCAAAGGGCGGCAATCGCCTGGGCACCGACGCGCTGGAGCCGGCGCAGCATCCGGTGAGCCGGCCGGAGGCGAGCCTCGATGCTCAGGATGTGCTCGTCAAGAGTTCGGGGGGCATCGGCGGTGATCTCTGTGCCCTCCGCCCTCCGACTCTCATGGTCGGCCTCGATGGCTTGGACGGCGGCCTGCGACTGCCCAGGGAAGAAGTCTGCAAAGACATGAAGAAACAAAGAAGCTAGTCAAAAACCAGGAGTCAACACGATCTAAGTCGGCAACTCGACGAAAGAAAATAAAGAGACTCACCATCAACGATGTCTTCAATCTCATGGAAGCCGGAGGACAGCAGCACCTCCTTGTCAGACCAGGAGGAGCGCTCGCTCGTGAACTCAGCCAAGAGGGCGGTTTCCATCTCCTCCGCCACCCTCTGCGACTTCACAAGCAGCTCCTTCTACTCTGCCAACTGAGTGGCCAGCAGATCGCGCTCTGTGGCGAGCCTGCTGCACTCCTCCCGTTTGGCGCACATGGCGGAGTTGGCTTCGCTCAGCTGCTGTTGAAGAGCAGCGTTGGCTCCTGAAGAAAAGGAAGAAAGATAACAGTCGTCAATAAAGTAGGTCGCTGGGGAGATCCGGCCCGACTGCTCAGCAGTCGGCCCGAATCTCGGGGACTACAGCCCGCGGGTGCGCCAGCGCGCCCCCACAGAGAAGAAAAAAAGGACTTACTCCGGCTCTCCGCCAAGTCGGCGGTCCGCTTGCCCAGCTCTTCAACGTTACGGTTGAAGGCAGTGACGCGGAGGTTGTGGTAATCCTGCGACAAGCATTTCAGACAAAGTTAGTACCCAGAAGTTCATCAATTGGAGTTCCGGGCCGCCTGCTCAACAGTCGGCCCGAAACTCGGGGACTACACCTAGTGGGTGCGCTGGCACGCCCCCACAGAGAGGAGCAAGAAAACAAAGACCAAAGGAAAAAAACATACCTGGACGGCTGCCCGCGACGCTAGGAACGCCTTGGTGCAACTCTGGAGAGCGTCGCCCTCAGCACGGAGTTTCGCCTTGACGTCCAGGAGCGCCCGATTCAGCGGCCCTGTGCCGCCTCCTCGCACCCACCCAACAGGTGCGGCGCTTGCCGCTTCGGCATCTGGGGCCGCCGAGCTGGCGGTGCCGGCTTCCAGGGGGCGGGGTGCTGAAGTCGCCTTCTCCAGACGACGGTGCGTTGGCGAGCCGACTTGGAGGAGTAGCCTCGCCACGGCCTCGTCTTCGGTCGGTGGCACCGGAGGGTCCGCTGGCTGCTCACCTTGCACGCCTTCAGACGGCGGCAGAGGCGGCGGCGGAACGTGCGCGTCCGGAGTAGAGGGGTCGCCGCCTTCCCTCTCCTCGACGAGGTTCTCCCCGCCAGCTTCTCCAGTTGGCCCGTGAACTCCAGAGGCGGCGGCGCAGAGTTCAGCGGGGTGACTAGCAAGGCCGATTGGCGGCGTGCGGCTTCCTCAGCCTGCTGCTTTGCCGCGGCGGCGGCTTCGGCCTCCGCTAGTTTTTTCATAGCGGAGGCCTCCGCCCTGTCAGCATCCGCCTTCTCCAGGCAGAGGGCCTCTTCTTCGTTGCGCCTCTCCTGCGCATTCCGCTCCGTCGCCTCTCGGAGGTCAGCAGTGGGGTCAATCCGCCGAGTGGTGGCGGACGTCTCTGCTGACCCCATGACGGAGGCGGCGGTGACCCGCTCAAGAGAGAGGGGAGCCCTGAAGAAAGAGGGGCAGGCAGAGACTCAGACAAATCACGAAGAAAGAATAAAACTTTGAAGACAGAATACTTACGCGGAGACCAATGGCGGCTTCTTCACTTCCTTACGGAAGCGGATGGCCTTCGCGGCTACCTCGTCCTGCCGGGTCGCCGCAGCCGAGCCCTTGGGCTTCTTCGGCCGACTGCCGAACAAGGTCGGCACGGCCCTACGCTTCTTCCCGCCGCCTGGAGCGCCCGACGCGACAGAAGAGCCCGCGCCAGGCTGGCTGGCTCCTGGCCGATGGTGAGGGGCGACTTCTCCCTCGGTGCTGTCTTTAGGCCAGTCAGCGAAGGTAGCCGAAGGCCTGAAGTCGCCTGCTGTCCCCCCTCCTCCCTCGGTGTCGTCTTCGAGAGCCGCTGCCCCCAGATCAGGGTCGTCGATGTCGCTCTCCGCCCGGTCGGCGACGAACTCACGGGCTGGCCCCAAGGTGCCGGCTAGTGGATGAAGAAGGGGATTCTAACCAAAGCCGACTGGTCAAAACAAAACTCGGCAAGAAGAAGACAATCTAAAGAAAGAAAAGAAAAGCGATTCACCATGGGCGGGGGGTTGGCGCGGGAGTAGGGCTCCTTGCCGAATCGCCTGTCCTCCAGGAGCCTGCTGTCCGAGAGGTAGTTCACCATGAAGGCCACCTCTTCGTGAGGCATGTCCTTGGTGCACATCCGACTCGGGTCGCGGTGCCCGCTCATCTGGCATATCGTGAGGGCAGCCTTGGAGTGGGAGAACTCGACGCGAGATGAAGGCGGCCAGCAGGTCCGGACCAGTCAGACCCTCCGACCGCGTCAGCACTCGGAGTCGCATGATGGCGCCGGCTCCCGCAGGCGTCAGCAACCTCACCCGATACGACCAGTTGGGCAGTCTGCCAGCTGGCGGGACGGCTTCGAAAGCCGGCAGATTGACCCAGTGGCCCCTCGTGGCGACGTTCCTGACGTAGAAGTAGGATCTCTGCCACATCTTCACCGACTTTATCAGCGAGATGGAGGGGAAGGGGTTGTTGGCTCGTGACCTTCACACGGTGATGAAGGCGCCGCATTGAGCCGGCACGCCCGCGGCCTGGGTGCCGAGCTTGGAGAAGAAGAACTCCCCCCAGAGCTCGAGGGTGGGGAGGACTCCGAGGAAGCCTTCGCACAAGGCCACGAAGGCGGACAGCAGCACCACTGTGTTGGGGGTGAGGTGGTGCGACTGGAGGCCGTAGAACTCCAAGAAAGACTGGAAAAGGCTGCTGGCCGGCAGCCCCAGCCCGCGCAGGCAGTGCGAGCGGAAGATGACCCGCTCGCCCTCCTGCGGGGAGGGGGAAATCTCCCCCTCCGCTGCAAGACGCACCTGCACGCGATCCTCGCTGGGAAGCCGACGGGTCCGGCGGAGGAACTCAATGTGGTCTTCATGAACCTCGGAACCGTCCCAGGTGCCGGAACGCACTGGGGGAGGCGCGGCAGCGGAGGAAGAACTCATCGCGAGCTGTCGCCGCAGCGTTCGCCAAAGCTTGGGCGTGCGGCGGAGCGAAGAAGAGAAGAGGAAGGAGGAGTGCGAGGAGCGGCAAGGAGGAAGAGAGTGAGGAGTAGTGGGAAGGAGGGGTGCGCGTGGCCCCCTCTTCCCCCTACTCATAGCCCTGTGGGCTGCGAAGCCGAGGGGGCGGACATGGGGATTTACTGCGCCCATAGCCCCACGACCCCCATGATCCACGTAAAGTTATTGCGTGCAGTAACTCCATGGGAATCCCAACCGTCCACCGGGGCCGCAGCGGATCCGCTCGGGCGCCGAGGCGCGGTAGTGGCGGGCCCCGCCTGTGGGCCTGTCTCGTCGCACGCGTGGGCTGGCAGGACGGCCTAGCCACGTGCCCTCGCATGACAGGCCAAGAACGGGCGGCGGCCTGGAGGCTTAGCTAGCATGGCACTTAAAATCCCGCTGCGACGTTCGAAGTACCGAGCAAGTCGAAATTGAGTGAAGTCCGAGTTGAGCAAGTCCGAATCCTTCTAGACGGCCCGGCAGAAGTCAATCAAGACCATGTGTTGAGCACCCAGAAAGAGAAACTGCTGAGGCTTCTCGGCCGATCGTCCACGGCGCCTCACCAGCTTTGGGGACTACTGTCGGAGTAATGGGCCACGGGTAGGCCAAGCCGAGTCCCATAACCTTTCAATACATCGGGGGAGGATGCGCCCCTCAAGACCCCGGGGCGAAGAGCCGCCCCCTGAGGAGTCAACGACAGGGCGGCCGACTGCCCGCTCACGGCCGAGTCCCAGGGACGACTTCCAGAGAAGCCGGCTTTGGGGAGTCGGCCGGCTACTCTAGCAAACCCATGACCTCATCGAAGGCGACGGGGCAAGGGCGTGGCTACAGTGAAGCCCACTCCCCGCCCCTTACCAAGGGCAGGCATGGCCACAGCATGCCGTACCCGGGAAGATCTCCATGCGGCGTGGCACTGTTGCCCGGCCGGCTCTGACATCAGCACCACAGTACCAAGTCCTGCTCCCACGACGGCTTGTCTGTACGGCTTGGAGGCAGCAGGGCCCACCAGTCAGCGAGACCTCGGGAGACGGCGGGAGAACCGCCAGTCGGACCCGTCGGGAGTCGGCCCGAGGGAGTCGGCCGAGCCCTCCTCCGGGGCCCACGCGCCATTAATCTATATGAGATGGGGAGTGGCCACAATGATTGCCCGCCAGGCGGCGAGGCTGTTGCCACGACCCCATGACCAAGCATGCGTCATCAGAAGCACGGCTACAGTAATCAGCGGCTGGCAAGACCCGCCCGCGGCGGACGTGGCCTGTCGGCTCCATACCAGACCAGTCGGCGGGCCCCAGCAGTCGGAGGAGAAGTCGGAGGTCGGAGGCACTAACGGCAGGGCCCGCGCCCAGTCGAGTTACCATTGTACCCCTGGGGGGTAGGCCTATATAAACCCCCCAAGGCACCCATGCAAGGGGTTGGATCCCGGTAGTTCTAGACCATACCAGATAGAAGGAGAGAGCTAGCCTTGCCCTCTTCTACCACCAGAAACAGCTCAAGGAGCCACCATGTAAACACTTGGCCATAGTGATCATGCGGAGACCCCGCAGAGCAGCAGTAGGGGTATTATCTCCCCGGAGAGCCCCGAAGCTGGGTAAGATTCGCCGGTGTGCATGTCTTCGCCTCATCCCGTTTCCAGGCACTGGCGACGTTCTACTCGCCCCCACCATGATAAGCCATCCGTTGGCAAATGTCGCACCAAACCCCCGACACCTGGGTAGACGAAACGAGCACACCTCCTGCCCCCGCACCCTGCCGTGCGAAGGCACCATCGAAGTACATGACCCAGCCATCTAGTGCTTCGCTCCCCGGTGAGAGCGATCGGTCCTCGCCTACCCCTGGTCCTGGGGCATCGGTCCATTCTGCCACAAAGTCAGCGAGTGTAGCTCCCTTGATGACCCTAGTGGTGCTGAACTCCAGCTGAAATGCTTGCAGTTCAATGTTCCACTCCGCGACCCTAGCTGTAGCATTGGGGCTCCGGAGCACCCTCTCTAGTGGGCAGGCCGAAACAACCTTGATGGGGTGGCCTTGGAAGTAGTGGCGCAGCTTGCGCGAGGCGATGAGAAGTGCGAGCAAGAGTTTCTGCGGCATGGGGTAACGTGCTCGCGCGTCCAGCAGTACCGTGCTGACGAAGTATACTAGGTGCTCGACGAGGGCGGAAGTGTCAACGGAGTCCAAGACCTCCTGAGGCTGGAGGACCTCAGGAGATTGGTCATCTGTTGGCGCAGTCGAGGCTTTAGGCGCACCATCCTGAAGTTGTGTTGCCTTGCCCTGCTGCGGGGCGTTGCCCGACAGGACCTTGGTTTGGTGCTCCTCCCGGACTACCACCAGCGCTGCACTGGCTGAGTGGGGCGTGGCGGCCAGGTAAAGCACCAGGGGCTCGAGTGGGTGCGGCGCCACCATCACTGGCGGGCTGGTGAGGTATCTCTTGAGATCTTGGAACACAGCGTCGGCCTCCGTAGTCCACTCGAACGGCCCCTTCTTCATCATCAATTTAAAGAATGGGAGGGCGCTCTCCCCCAGCTTGGAGATGAAGTGCCCTAGCACGGTCACACAGCCCGCCAGCTTATGCATTTCCTTAAGGGTTTGTGGTAGACTCATCCTTTCTATCGCCTTGACCTTCTCCGGGTTTTCCTCGATTCCCTGTGTGACACGAGAAAGCCCAACAGCTTGTCGGAGGGGACACCAAACACGCATTTCTCTGGGTTGAGCCGCAAGTCCACCTTGCACAGGCTGGCGAACGTCTCTTCTAGGTCCTCGATGAGGGTCCTTGCCTCCCGAGATTTCACCACTATGTCGTCGACGTAGGCCTCAGCGTTCCTTCTGAGCTGCTGGCCCAGAGCAATGTGCTTGAGCCATTGGAAGGTCGCTCCGGTGTTACACAGCCCAAAGGGCATGCAGGTGTAGCAGTACACCCCGCGCGGGGTCAGGAAGAGGCCGTCTTCTTGACATCCTGCACCGCCATCTTGATTTGGTGATACCCTGAGAATGCGTCTAGGAAGCACAGCAGGTCGCACTCGGCGGTGGAGTCGACGATCTGGTCGATGCGTGGTAGCGAAAAGGGATCTTGAAGGCACGCCTTGTTGAGGTTGGTGAAGTCGACGCACATGCGCTCCTTCCCCCTTTCTTGGGCACGACGACCGGGTTCACTAGAAACTCCAGGTACCGCACCTCACGGATGACACCAGCTTCCTATAGTTTGCGGTTTCCTTGGACGATGAATGACTGCTTCTCTATGGACTGCCGCCGTGCCTTCTGCTTCACTGGGTGTACGTTGGGGCACACATTCAGGTGATGCTCGATCACCTCCTTGGGACTCCAGCCAGGTCCTTGGCCTCCCATGCGAACACCTCCTTGTTCGCGCGCAAGAAATCGACCAGCGCCTTTTCTTGGTCTGGGGTGAGGTTGGCACCTATGGTGAAGGTGGCTCTTGATGCCCCATCTTGGTCGACTGGCACCTGCTTCGTCTCAGCTCGGTCTTGAGAGAACATCTACTTCTTTTTTGCCGGCGCAGCCCCCAGGGCCACACGGACCCCTCCCATTTCTGGCTGCGTGGCAGTCACGGCCCTGAAGGCAAGCTTGAGTGCCGCCAGTGCCTCCTTGGTGTCCTCGGGCACGGCGAGGACGCCGCTGCTTCCTGGCATCTTCATGAGGTTGTAGGCGGGGTGAGTCGCCGCCATCAACTTGGCTAAGGCCGGGTACCCCGAGGATCGCGTTGTGTGGGAGGCCGATGTCAAAATCGATGAGCTTGGTGCGGTAGTTGTCGTGGGTGCTGAAGGTGATGGGGAGGCAGATCTGCCCCAGGGGGCTGGTGTAGCCGTCGACGACACTGGAAAATGGCTTGGTGGGGCAGAGCCGTCCGTGCGATACATGAAGCAAGCCAAAAGCTTCCACAGAGAGCACATTGAGCCCGTCCCCGCTGTAGATGAGGGTCTTGGTTACCGCCACACTACAGATGGTGTTGGTGCAAAGCATCAGAAGCGCGCCCGCGCCCGCAGTGGTCACATGATGGTCTCTTGAGTCGAAGGTGAGGTCGGCCTCAGGCGCCGCCCATCCTGGAGGAGCTCCTTATCGCACGCATGCGACACCCGCTTGATGAAAGAACTACTTGACATGGCGGTCCGATGGCGGCGCCTGAGAACCGCTGTTGGTGTTAAAACCGGTGGATCTCGGGTAGGGGGTCCCGAACTGTGCGTTTAAGGTAGATGGTAACAGGAAGCAGGGGACACGATGGTTACCCAGGTTCGGGCCCTCTTGATGGAGGTAATACCCTACGTCCTGCTTGATTGTTCTTGATGATATGAGTATTACAAGAGTTGATCTACCACGAGACCGTAGAGGCTAAACCCTAGAAGCTAGCCTATGGTATGATTGTATATGTTGTCCTACGGACTAAACCCTCCGGTTTATATAGACACCGGAGGGGGCTAGGGTTACACAAAGTCGGTTACAAGGGAGGAGATCTTCTTATCCGTATTGCCTAGCTTGCCTTCCACGCCAAGGAGGGTCCCATTCGGACACGGGACAAAGTCTTCAATATTGTATCTTCATAGTCCAATAGTCCGGCCAAAGGATATAGTCCGGCTGTCCGGAGATCCCCTAATCCAGGACTCCCTCAGTAGCCCCTGAACCAGGCTTCAATGACGATGAGTCCGGCGCGCAGTATTGTATTCGGCATTGCAAGGCGGGTTCCTCCTCCGAATACTCCATAAAAGATTTTGAACACCAGAATAGTGTCCGGCTCTGCAAAACAAGTTCCACATACTACCGCAGAGAGAATAATATTTGCACAAATCTAATCTGTTGACGCGTTCTGACAACACAACGTTATGTCATGGCTCGGTCATTATTCGAACCATTTTTCTCAACCAGCACCGCACATAACATGGGGCACTTTTCTCGACACGTCTTGTCAAAGCAGAGATCGTGTCCCCCTTATTACGGGATTCTCATCAATACAAATGTGGGTAACCCAACCGCGCCATCAATTACGGCGCATGGGGAATAAGTGGTTTTACCAGGCAAGTGGGGAGACGCATCGCCTCTTCCGCCCTTATAAAGGGACAAGGATTTACTCTTTTCAACCACGCCTTCTTCCTCCTTGCTTACCCATTCCCGCACACTCGAGCTCTAGCACCCAAGCTCGTGTTCTTCTTCTCAAACCACTCCAAGCATGGCCGGAGCAGGAGGCAAGTGGATGGTCTCCTCCGTCACGGAGGAGAACATCAAAAAGTTACGGGAAGTCGGATATCTGGCCGCGGATATCGCGCACCGGCTGCCAGATGCGGGGCAGATCATCCCAACGCCCGAACCCCATGAGAGGGTAGTTTTTCTTATCCATTTTGTCCATGGACTGGGATTTCCCCTCCACCCGTTTGTCCGCGGGCTCATGTTCTACTATGGGCTGGATTTTCATGATCTGGCCCCCAATTTCATCCTCATCATCTCGGCGTTTATCGTCGTGTGCGAGGCCTTCCTCTGCATCATGCCCCACTTCGGCCTATGGCTGAAAACCTTCAATGCTAAACCGAAGGTGGTGGGTGGCCAGCAAGCAGAGTGCGGAGGTGCCATGGTGGGCAAGATGCCTAACGTCACCTGGCTCGAGGGCACCTATGAGGATACCATAAAGGGGTGACAATCGGGGTGGTTCTACATCACCGAGCCACGCGACTCCAACTGGGTGGCGGCCCCCAAATTTCGATCCAGAATCCCCACACGGCTCACCTCCTGGAAAGAGAAGGGCCTGTCCCGGGGTTCCTCGGTAGAGTTGACCGGACTCCATACCTGCATCCGGAACATGAAGAGCAAGAAAATCAAGCTCGTCAACGTGGTCCAGGTAATGCTCTTCTGCCGGATCCTCCTATGTCAACGACGGGCATTCGATTTGTGGGAGTTCGACTCGGCCAAGCACCAGACGCTGCGAGAGCTCTATGACACGACACACGAGGACGTCTGGAGGGTGCTGTTCAAGGGCGCCGAGATTCCTCCTTCCCTCACCGAAGACCACGGACTCAGCGCAAAACGCCACGCCAATCCGGTAAGTTTTTATATCTCTCAGGTTATTTATTTTCCCCGGTTTAGTCATATGCATGATCTAAGCTTCTATGGCATTAACAGGACTGGATAAAGACAGCAGAGCAGCTTGATTGCCTAGCCCCCCTGCACGAAGATCCTACGAGCGCTCTCCTAACGGAGGTGCTGACTCCGACACCTTACGAGGTGCCGGTGAAGAAGACCAAGAAGAAGGCCGCGGGGACCCGAAAGGGTCTCCGGCGCAAAGTTGTATCGGACTCATCGTCCGATGACTCCGATGCGCACTCCTCCCACGAAGACGAGGAGGAGGAAGAGGAAAGTCACCCCCCCCCCCAGCCGGGGGAGACCAGAAAAGGAAGGCCGACCCAACCGGGGAGGCCGAAGGGTCCAAGAATGGAAGGACCCACGGTCCGGACTATTCCACGACGGCCGCCAATAGCGGCGATGAGTGGCGACCCAGGGTCAAGCCCCTAGCAAAGTCGTAAGTGTTCGGACAACCTAGTACTTCACGGTATGTTTTACTGCACTACTTCTTCTCATGCCGAACATGATTATGCAGTCCGTCCCGAGCTCATCTCGACGTAACTTCGTTGAGCGGTTCGTTGGACTCGTCGGATATGAACAGCGGTTCTCTTCCGACCGCCTCCACTCCTTGCCCTTTGGATAACATCAAGGTGTTGTCTCAACAGGAACCGGGCCAAGGGGAGGCAGTCCTGGGGGCGCCTCGAGGCGACCTTCCGGACCTTGGGCGCAAAGGGAGCCGGACTCCCATGGGCTCCAGGTTCGGCCCCCAACCGAACACTGTACCGGAATCTTCTGTGGTTCCGGACTTCGGAGGGCGACCCCCCATTAAGGGGGGCAAGCCGCCCGTGCCGGTGTCCTCTGTCTATCCAGAGGCACCAGACAACTTGCTGGAAGCGCTTCGCAGCGCTTCCATCGACGAAGAGCACCACACTATCATGAGTGCGGTGATCGAGAAAGTTCAGTCCGCCAAGAACGGACTGACCGAAGCTTGCGCGAGCCTCCTAACAGGCTTTGAGGTAAGCAATGAAGATATAGGAAAATATGCCCGCATGGATACTAGCCCCTGATGCTCTATTCGGCGTTTGGAAAGAAAGGCCGGATAGAGGATCAAATGATAACTCAGGAGTCTAATCAAAAAATGTCTATGTGTATGTGCAGGCTTCACTGCTGGCCGCTGCCGCACGTACCACGGAGGTCTCTGCGCTGAAGCAGGACCTGGAGCGGTTCGAGGATGAGCTCGGCCTTACCAAGAGGCAGCTCGAGGAGAGCAAAGGTAAGCAATACCCTTGTCTATATATTTAAAAAGAAATTTGGGTGTAAAGTAATAGGATCATCATGGATTTGCCAGGGGCCACGACCGAAGTGGCAACCCTGAGGAAGGCGCTGTCCGAGGCCAAAGACAAAGCGGCCAAGGAGCGCATTGAACGGGAGAAGCAAGAAGCCCGAGTAGGTGAGTTGGAGCAAGAGCCTGAGGCTCTCACCAAAAAGCACAAGTCCTTGGAGCTTGACTCTAAGACGCGAGAGTCCGAGCTCGCGCAGGCGCTTGAAAGCGTCCGGAGCGCCAAGGCCAAAGCGCACAAGGCCCTCCAGGAGATTGATGCGGTAAAGAAGATAGCAGCGGGTAAGGCATTCATTATGCAAAGCAAGCACGTGAAGGAGGCTTTCCTTTTTCTTACCTGAGTTCGGAGCTCTCCAGGAGCGTTTGCAGATCTTCCCCGCAGTGTACTAGATGCCGCGGAGTTTTACCGAGGTGGGGAGGGAAGCTCGACGGAGAAGTTGTTCTGGTCTCAATATACTGGGACCGAACACCCCGTGCCCTTGAGCGACCAGCTGAAGCAGTTGGTCGAGCTTCACAAGGCGGCCGAACAAGCCATGAGGGGCCTTATAGTCCGGATGTGGCCTGGCGAGCCCCTGTCCGGCAGCTACTTTGGTCTAGTAAGGCAGCTCATCGACGCCTACCCATGGCTTGAAGTCATAAAGCGGTCCGTCTGCATCGAGGGTGCGCGCAGGGCTTTTGCCCGGGCGAAGGTGCACTGGGCGAAGCTGGACGCCGTGAAGCTGGTGAAGGAGGGGCCGCCGGAGGGCAAGGAGCATCGCTGCCCCGAGATGTACTATGAGAGTGTCCTGAAGGGTTCCCGCCTTGTGGCGGATGAGTGTGCCAAGGATGTAAATTTTGAATGAACATGCACATGTGATCATGTAATATGAAACGAATTCATTTGCGCCATGCGACGCTTTTTTAATTTAAAATATTACCTTCTGTGCGGCCGTTTATAAAATCTGAGAGTTGGCCAGTCGTCGGCTTCTGCCCCCATGTAACTAGTACTGGGGTGTTCGGGATAAACCTGAGCACTCTTTACCCCAATTTTGGGTCCTTCAAGGGAGGTGTTCAACGCAACGAACCAGGCAATCGGACTATAATGCTTTCTCACTCTCACTTAGCCATAGAAGTCTATAATTTTAAATTTTGGCGAAGCCCCTGGTATTCGGAAGGCCGAATTTGGGGCGCTATACACGCCTAAGCCGGACATGGCCGACTCCTCGCCCAAAGCAGAAAAAGTCTTTAAGGACTTGAGACCTCTCGAACGGCGACCAGTCTCTCGCCTTATCATGACAGTCAGTTTTCGACTTTCTCTACTAAGGTGCTCATCCGGAAGAACCGGGACACAATCGCAGTAGTTCTCCCACCGCTACCTTAGCCGATATAGCGGAACGTAAGGTACCAAAGCATGGGAGCCTGGCAAACCCAACATTTGACCAAAGACATGATTCGGAGTTGATGCATATAATGCTATAAGTTCGGGGTGCCGCACTGTCGAAAGTGTTCGGACTTCTTGCGCCGTATTACGGGGTAAACGAAAGCCCCTAGCATACTGACCGTACCCGAACGTGCGGGTGCGGATTGTCATAAATGGACATGTAAGAGAGAGAGAGAAAAAAAGCTTAAATAATGCAATGATAGACTAATGATATGCATTGTTATTTAAATAATACGTCGAAGCGTACTGGTACAAGTAGTGCAATAAGCAGAAAGTAGGACAATTCGAAATGTCCTATCCCAGGGCAAGCTACACATAGATAGTGAAAACGGGTATATCAATTATTATTAGAGACCACCTGGGGGTTCCCATGTTCATCTTAGCTTCTTGCTGCCTTGGTTTTTGCTTCCGGAATGTGTCCGGCAATCATACTGCTGGCAAGGGCTTCCAGAGAGTTAGGCCCAGAAAGAGAAAAGAAATGATAAAGGTATACAGCCCCTAGGGCGGTTAAGCCGCATTGCGGGACGTGCCCTGATCGTGCCCCCACCTATGTCCATGGTATTTTCAGTGCGTAGTTATGTACGCGCGGCACATATTTTGTTGCTTGACTGGGACTGGGACGGGGGCCGAATTGCTAGGCAAGCTCTGAACGTGCCAGGCGATCCTGTTGCAGCTAGTTCCGGACTCGCTTGAAGGTGTCCGGGGGCTGTGACACCAAATTAGTGGTCTGCCTTAAAATGCTACTTTGTGCTTCTGCTGCAAGGGCAGCACTGTGCTCTTCCGTGCGGAGCAAGCGTTCTGTGTTTCCATTTACCGTTATGACCCCCTAGGTCCTGGCATCTTGAGCTTGAGGTATGCGTAATGCGGCACTACATTAAATTTTGCGAATGATGTTCGTCCGAGCAGTGCGTGATAGCCACTGCAAAACGGGACAATATCGAAGATTAACTCCTCGCTTCGGAAGTTGTCCGGTGATCCGAAGACCACTTCCAGTGTGATTGAGCCTGTGCAATGGGCCTCTACACCTAGGATGACGCCTTTAAAGGTGGTTTTGTTGGGTTTGATCCTCGAGGGATTGATACCCATTTTTCGCATTGTACCCTGATAGAGCAGGTTCAGGCTGCTGCCGCCGTCCATAAGGACTCGAGTGAGGTGAAATCCGTCGATGATGGGGTCTAGGACCAGTGCGGCGGATCCGCCATGACGGATGCTAGTGGGGTGGTCCCTGCGATCAAAGGTGATCGGGCAAGCAGACCATGGGTTGAACTTTGGGGCGACGGGCTCCATCACATAGACGTCCCTTAGTGCACGCTTCCGCTCCCTCTTGGGAATGTGGGTTGCGTATATCATCTTCACCGTCTTCACTTGTGGGGGGAACCCCTTCTGTCCTCCTGTGTTCGGCGGCCGGGGCTCCTCCTCGTCATCACTATGCAGGCCCTTGTCCTTGTTTTTGACGTTTAACTTGCCAGCCTGCTTGAACACCCAGCATTCTCTATTGGTGTGATTGGCTGGCTTGTCGGGGGTGCCGTGGATTTGACACGAGCGATCCAGTATGCGATCCAAACTGGACGGAGCCGGAGTACTTCTTTTAAATGGAATTTTCCGCTGACCGGATCTAGAGCCTCTGAATCCGGCATTAACTATCGTATCTTCTGTGTTATCGCTGTTATTGTGGCGCTTTGGTCTGTTATGATGTTGCCTACCGTTGGCATCTTTGGTATCCGAAGTGCCTGTATTCCTCGATGTGTTGTTGCTGCGAGCCAGCCAGCTATCCTCGCCCGCGCAAGGATAGATTTCGGCTTCTCCTGGGCAAGGTGGCGAGCCAGCCATTCGTCACGGATGTTATGCTTGAATGCTGCTAGGGCCTCTACGTCCGGACAGTCAACAATTTGGTTTTTCTTAGTCAGGAACCATGTCCAGAATTGTCTGGCCGATTCCCCTGGCTGCTGGGTTATATGGCTCAAGTCGTCAGCATCCGGTGGCCGCGCGCAAGTGCCCTGGAAGTTGTCCAAGAATGCGTCTTACAGATCCTCCCAACTGCCTACGGAGTCTGCTGGCAAGATGTTCAGCCAATGCCGAGCTGGTCCTTTGAGTTTTAGTGGGAGGTACTTGATGGCATGTAGATTATCACCGCGAGCCATGTGGATGTGAAGGAGGAAATCCTCAATCCATACATCGGGATCTGTTGTGCCATCGTATGATTCGATATTTACGGGTTTGAAACACTCCTGGAATTCATGATTCATAACTTCATCAGTGAAGCATAGGGGGTGTGCGGCGCCTCTATGCCGGGCTATATCCCGACGCAGTTCATATGAGTCTTGTCTACTGTATTCGGCCAGGCCAGATTTACTCTTGGTGTATCCGGCGTGATGATCATCGTCCCGTGTTGGCCCGAGTGCCCGTGACTCGTATATTGACCTTGCGATTTTTGCCTTACTACCCAATACGTCTTGCAGGTCCCCTGTGTTGCCCCGGGCCTTAGTATTTTTGATTGAGTGGCGGCGGGGTGCATGCTGAACTTCAGGCTGAAATGCCTCTTTGGCTCGGCCACGTAGTGGCCGGTCAGCCGCATCGTACACTGGTGAATGAGGTTTCAATGCTTCCTCCTCGAGGTGAGGTAGAAACCTGCATTTTGGGTAACTTTTGGAGGGGCGCTCGAGTTCGTACTCCTCGGCCGCAAGGACTTCGGTCCATCTGGCTGGTAGGAAGTCTTGATCAGCTTGAAGCTGTTGCTGCTTTTTCTTCAGGCTATTTGTTGTGGCCATAAGCTGGCGCTTGAAGCGCTCTTGCTCGACGGGGTCCTCAGGCACGATAAATTCTTCGTCGCCGAGGCTCGCCTCGTCTTCGGAGAGAGGCATGTAATTGTCCTCCTCCGATTCTCCATCTGCTGCTCACTCTGGAGGGCTAGCTTGTTCGTCCTCCGGCTCTACGTCGTGCTGGAGGGGATTGTCGTTGTCTCCGGCACTATCCGGAGTGTTATTATCTCCTGTGCCGATATCACTACTTTTGCTGTGGCGGAACTTAGAGCGGCTCCGCTAACGTCGGCGCTTGGGTTGCTTCTTGGAGGGGTCATCCTCCGCTGTCTTGTCGCCATTGCCTTCTTTAGGGGTGTCCACCATGTATATATCGTATCATGATGTGGCGGTCTAGTGCCCTGTGGGCGGTGGTTCCTGCTCATCTCCTGCATCATCGTCCATACCGTCGATGTCTTTGAAGTCAAAGTCGAGCATGTCGGTTAAATCGTCGACAGTGGCTACTAAGTGGGTGGTGGGTGGGCGGCGAATTTCTTCGTCGTCCGCATCCCATTCTAGCCGGACATATTTCGGCCAAGGTTCTCCTGACAGGGAGAGGGACCTCAATGAATTTAGCACATCGCCGAAGGGCGAGTGCTGAAAGATATCCGCGGAGGTGAACTCCGTGATCGGCGCCCAGTCGAATTCGACGGGCACGGATGTAAGCGGCTCGGAGTCCCTGGACGAAGGTGAATCCAGTGGTTCGGCGACACGGATCTCGTAAGGGGTGAAGTCAGTATTCGGCTCCATCGTCATTGAGAGTGCGGTCTCCATGGCGAGGTCTATCCCTCCGCTCTCGGATGGCGCGATTTGCACTGGATTGACGGGCGGAGTAGTTGCAGATGCGATCTCCCGAACACTGTCCGACGGCAGAGTCACGTCGTGCTCGTCGTGACTGTGCGGCGCACCTGACACGGGCTCGAATCCGTCGAAGATCAAGTCTCCGTGGACATCGGCAGTGTAGTTTAAGTTTCCGAATCTGACCTGATGGCCAGGGGCGTAGCTCTCGATCTGCTCCAGATGGCCAAGCGAATTGGCCTGCAGTGCGAAGCCGCCGAATACAAAGATCTGTCCGGGGAGGAAAACCTCACCCTGGACCACAACGCTACCGATGATCGAAGGAGCCATCAAGCCTTATGGTGACGACACAATGGAATTCTCAATGAAAGCGCCAATGTCGGTGTCAAAACCGGCGGATCTCGGGTAGGGGTCCCGAACTGTGCATCTAAGGCGGATGGTAAAAGGAAGCAGGAGACACAATGTTTACCCAGGCTCAGGCCCTCTTGATGGAGGTAATACCATACGTCCTGCTTGATTGTTCTTGATGATATGAGTATTACAAGAGTTGATCTACCACGAGATCGTAGAGGCTAAACCCTAGAAGCTAGCCTATGGTATGATTGTATATGTTGTCCTACGGACTAAACCCTCCAGTTTATATAGACATCGGAGGGGGCTAGGGTTACACAAAGTCGGTTACAAGGGAGTAGATTTTATCCGTATTGCCTAGCTTGCCTTCCACGCCAAGGAGAGTCCCATCCGGACACGGGACAAAGTCTTCAATCTTGTGTCTTCATAGTCCAATAGTCCGGCCAAAGGATATAGTCCGGCTGTCCAGAGACCCCCTAATCCAGGACTCCCTCAACCGTCGAGGAGGGCTGCGACAACGTGGGGCGCTGGTGCTGCGAAGTGCGCGATGAAGAAGCGGCGCAGCTCCTCCCAGGAGGCCACAAAAGATTCCGGTAGACTGAGAAGCCAGGCGCGCGGTATGCCAGTGAGGGCCATGGGGAACCCGTTTGCTATGACCTTGTCGTCGCCGCCTTCCACCCAGACGGCCTCCTCATACGCCTGGAAGAAGCCTGATGGGTCTACCGCGCCGTCGTATCGGGGCGGCAGGTCAAGCCTGAACTTGGGTGGCCACTACACTCGCCGCAAAACAGGGGTGAAGGCTCGGAGGTCCTTGGCGCCTCCACGCACGCCGGTCGATCCAGCCGGAGGGGCGACGCTTGCCATGGAAGCCAAACGAAGAGACGAACCCCTACCTGGCGCACCAGATGTTGGATTCGGGGCTCTGCAGACCCTTGAGAGGTTCGAACACTGGGGTGCGTATGAAGTACTCCCTCTTCCCAACTTGCTGGCCCAACGATTCCAGAGCCTAGATCGACGAACCCGAGGGACAAGAGGCACAACAGTTTATCCTGGTTCGGGCCACCTTGTGGTGTAATACCCTACTCCAGCTTTGTGGTGGATTTCCTCGAGGGGCTGGGGATGAACCATTACAGTGTGTGAACAGCCTCGGGGGGAGAGGCCTTCTTAAGCTCGATGAACTGGTGGGTGAGAGGATGGTCTGGTTGACCTGTCCCCCTCTATGGTGGTGGCTAAGTCCTGTTTATAGTGGCCTTGCTCCTCTTCCCAAATGAAGGCGGGAAGGAATCCCACAACGGCCAATTTCAAAGGGAGACAACAAGTACAAGTTATCCTGACAGAAGTAGTCTTCACCTGCAAAGGCTCTGGTGGTGACGCTGTTGTGGGCTCCGTGATGACCTTCGTCCCGTCATCCTGGAGGTCTTGGTCTCGTTGCACCAATATGGAAACCTTTGCCTGATTCCTTGGGACTCCGCGCCCATGCTTGCCTCCATGGCACCAAAGGGGAAACTGGTACACTGCACCCACCTGACCTTGGTCATCATGGCTCACATCATGTGAACCTCACGACGTGCACCTTGCATTGATATCTCCGCTCCTCAGGAGCCAACCTAGTGAGGCCGCCCCCCAGGGAGGTCTTGGTGTCGTCCGCCTCGCGAGGCTTGGCCCCTCGTGAGGGTCTTGAGTCGTTGCTGCTGAAACTAGGCCGTACCGGGCCACCAACGGAGCCACTCCGTGGGACGCAAGTAGGCAAGTCTGGGTACCCCCGTTCCTAGGACGCTGACAGGGGAAGTCCTACTAGGACTCCAAACCTAGTAGGATTCGACCCCCCTTTCCTTCCAACAAATAGCGGGTAAGGGGAAAGGAGGGAGAGGGAGAAGGAAAGAGGGGGGCCGCACCCCTCCCCTTGTCCAATTTGGATTGGGGCAAGGAGGGCGCGCCCCACCTCCTGTGGCCTGCCTCCTCTCGTCTACTATGCCCCATTAGGCCTAATGACTTTCTCGGGGGCTTCCGGTAACCTCCCGGTACTCCAAAAAATCCCCGATATTCTTCGGAACCATTCTGGTGTCTGTATATAACCTTCCAATATATCAATATTTACCTTCGACCATTTCGAGACTCCTCGTCATTTCTGTGATCTCATCCGGGACTTCGAACAAACTTTGGTTATCAAAAACATATAACTCATAATACAAATCGTCATCGAACGTTAAGCGTGCGGACCCTACGGGTTCGAGAACTATGTATACATGACTGAGACACATCTCCGGTCAATAATCAATAGCGGAACCTAGATGCTCATATTGGCTCCTACATATTCTATGAAGATCTTTATCTGTCAAACCGCATAACAACATATGTCATTCCCTTCATCATCGGTATGTTACTTGCCTGAGATTCGATCATCGGTATCATCATACCTAGTTCAATCTCGTTACCGGAAAGTCTCTTTACTCGTTTCGTAAGGCATCATCCCGCAACTAACTCATTAGTGACATTGCTTGCAAGGTTTATAGTGATGTGCATTACCGAGAGGGCCCAGAGATACCTCTCAAATACACATAGTGACAAATCCTAATCCCATTCTATGCCAACTCAACAAACACCTTCGGAGACACCTGTAGAGCATCTTTACAATCACCCAGTTACGTTGTGACGTTTGATAGCACACATGGTGTTTCTCCGGTATTCGGGAGTTGCATAATCTCATAGTCAGAGGAATATGTATAAGTCATGAAGAAACCAATAGCAATATAACTAGACGATTATAATGCTAAGCTAACAGATGGGTCTTGTCCATCACATCATTCTCTAATGATGTGATCCCGTTCATCAAATGACAACACATGTCTTTGCTCAGGAAACTTAACCATCTTTGGTTAACAAGCTAGTCAAGTAGAGGCATACTAGGGACACTATGTTTGTCCATGTATTCACACATGTACTAAGTTTCCGGTTAATACAATTCTAGCATGAATAATAAACACTTATCATGATATAAGGGAATATAAATAACAACTTTATTATTGCCTCTAGGGCATATTTCCTTCAAGAGTTCCTTACTTTGATGGTACAAAAAATTTGCGAGTTAGAAGCATAAGATGAAAAGGCATATTCTTGGTCATAACCCCACCATTCGGGCTGTTGTTTGTATTGGCTTGCTAGGTAAATTCTCCGAGGATGGTAGAGAATCGGGTCGTGAAGGGACTGCGGAAGAATTGAAGATGTTGCAATACAATGCTCAAGCTTGTGATATTCTCTTCAAGGGACTGTGCCCCGAGGAATTCAACAAAATCAGCCGCCTTGAGAATGCAAAGGAAATTTGATATGCATGAAGGTACCGAGTCCATCAAGGAATCCAAGTTGGATGTGCTTCAAAGTCAACTTGACAAGTTCAAGATGAAGGACGGTGAAGGAGTCGTTGAAACGTACACTACTGCAGGATGCTGCTAACACGACACTATGATCAGAGACCCTTCGAGAAACTGTATGTGATGCCATAATCGCAAACGGTGATGTATGAAAACCGTCAGAAATGTGTAAAAGGTTTGCGATGACGGATGCATCAAACACGGTTCAGGTTTTAGTTGCATGTGCGATGAAGGGCATACGGTTCAGTTCAATGAACTGTTTGCGATGAGGAGGAACAAAAGAAACGGGCAGCCAGATGGAGGCGTGTGTGATACACAGCATACGGTTCACTCGGATGAACTCTTTGTGATTAGGAAACACAAAAGAAACGGTTAGCCAGATCAAAGGTGTGTGCGATATATGGCATGCGGTTCAATCAGATGAACTGTTTGCGTTGAGACATGAGAACAAAAACGGTTCAACTTAACAAGATGTGCGTGATACGCGACAAACAGCTCTGTAATCAGAAATGTGTCTGAAGACCGATAAGAACACAAACGGTTGCTACTAATAAGACGTGTGTGTTGTGCGATGGGGTTGCATACAGAACAACAACATATACACACACACACACTTATAAGGACATGCTTGCACAACCAAATTAAACATCCACTGACATAGGTGGCTACTACAGCCATGGCATTTGCACACACCAAGGTAAACTGTTACATGCATAATTACATAGGTGGCTACTACACACATGACATTTCCACACACACCAATAAAGTAAACTATATATTACATGCATTATTAACTAGCATAAATGATCATCTGATCATCATCTACTTCTTGTGATGCTTGCTCTTCTTGTGGCTCGATCCGGGATTGTCGATTTGGGTAACGAGGCACTTCCTCATGTCAACGATCCGCCTGTGCATCTCGTAACATGTGTACACGCTCTTGGTCCTGAACCTGAGGTGAGGTTCATCCAGTTGCCGCATCTAGGCCTTGTGCCAGGATAGGGGACTTCTTCTCTGGGCATCCTGCTTCATCTTTTCATAGTAGGGGTCGATGATGGCCGAGCTAGTTCGACCAGGGAGTGCTGCTGCGTGCTGCCACAGACCCTGTAGTGGTCACGGATTTCGACAAGGTTCTTGCAGGCCAAGCCCATAACACTGGGCACTTTTACATCATCTTTGGTATCCACCATGGCGAACTTGTAGTCGGTGCTGTTGACAAACCTGTTGAAACGGTCCCAAGGCCCTGTGGCCATGTAGTAGTGGTAGATGAGGACATGATGGCGCACACACAACTGGGCAACGACAACCTTCCGATCTAGGTCGGGACGACCGGCGGTGTACTGGAGGTCGATGCCGACCACCTTGTACTTGTCTCCAGCTAGCAAGTTCTCAACGTTGTTGATGTAGTCGTCCACCACGGCCGGGTCGATGGTGTACACCACCGAGAGATCCGTCTCCCTTGCGTGGGTCTCCACTCTATGCTCGCCGAACTCCATTGGAGCGCCGCCGGACATCCCCTCTCTATGTGTCGTCGTGGGTGTACTTGTTGTGTTGTGGGGCGCGATCGAAAGGCTGAAAAGGCTAAGGTTATAATGGCCACGGGAATTAAAGGGGAAGCCGAACGGCCAGGAATATTGGCAGGCCCTGATGGCAGTTCTAATTTGCAGCGCATAACTCCATCGTGCCGCACGTAACTGCATCTCGTGGCAACGCGTGTGGTGCAACCGCATGCATATGGGGCCCCCGACGTGATCGTGCGCACGCCCAACCGCTGGCGGAGCATGCGTGGAGGGACGCAAGCAGAGCGCTCCATGGTCGCCTAAAGGAAAAGTTGTCCACAAGCCGAGCGCGTCGACGGACGCGAGCAGAGCGCGCCAACGGAAGCGACCGGGAGCGCCGCGGCGCCTAACGGCGAGCACAACACGCTGCGGCGCCTAACAGTGAGCAGAGCTTGCCGAGGGACGCGAGCAGAGGACGGCACAGTGATACGTGGCAAATAAGACGAACTATGCGAGCGATGTTGGAGACATCAAGCACGAATCAGATTAGAGTTGCGTGTGCGATACGTGGTAGACAGTTGATCCATCAGAGCTGTTTGTGATGGAATAAGCCGTGTGTGTTGTGGGCAAATGCTTGCTGGTGTATAACCTTAAATTTAACCAAAAAAGTGTTAATGCATGTTAAAAAAATTGTATAGGTGGAAACTATGTTCAAATACGACTCCAACGATATAATCTATGGCAACATGCATTCGTATTTTATTGGTTAATAAATCCTACTTATAAACCATGACGGGGGTATAATAGGTAATTAAATCGCAAACGTTTTTATCAACTGCACATGTATGTGTCCTCTCGTCCTCCTCACGCACGTCTTGTCACCCCGCTGCCGCAGACGGCTTACAGCGCAAGCTTGTGCAGCGCGTCCCAATGCTTACCGGCCTGCTATAAAAACCCTCACGGCCAGCGAGTCCTGCGTCGCATTTTCCCCTTCCTCCCTGTAGCTTATCTCGTCTACTTCTTCCACAATCTCCGGTCCTTCGTTGTTCCTCGGCCACTCCGCCGTCATCAGAGGACAACTCCAACTGGGAGGCTACACCACAGCGGCGGCGCAGTCCTCGGCGTAGTGTAGTGCGCGTGGCGTCCCTGTTGGGTGTGCGCGGAACACCCACCACACGCTCCGCTGCCGCTGCCCGTCGGCAGCTGTTGCCGGCCGCCGTTGCCGCCACACGACCGTCGAAAGCCAGGGCCATCTCCCGCTCCGCCGCCGCAGCCCGAAGGCGGGAGGTGGCCGTCGTGGCAGCCACCCCACTGCCGTCCACCGTGGCCATAACCCGCTCCGCCACTGTGGCCGAAGGCGGGAGGTGGTTGTCGTGGCCGCCACCCCATCATCGGCAGGCATGGCCGCCAGCCCACCGTCGATCGTCGGGATCACCACCCGCTCTGCCACCGTCGCTCGAAGGAGGGGGCGGAGGTGGAGGTCCGCACGTGCGTCAGCGACCTTGCGCGCTACATCGAGTTCCTGCGGGAAGAGGAGGAGAACCTCGTCGAGCATGCAAAGAGCCTTACCGCAGCTGTGGCCACAACATATGCCGACGCAGAGGCGAGGAATCAGGAGATCTACAAGCAGTCCGTCCGCTTCGAGAGGGATCATCTGGAGCGGTAGTGGGTGTTCGAGCTGACGAGCGTCGCTACACATGCAGCAGCGGCAGGCACCATATTGCATTTGTCCAGCTCGTCGGTAGGCTCCTCCTCCTCCTATGCCTCTTACTGAGTGCGCTCGGCAGAGGAGAGGCTGCCGGAAGTAGCACAAAGCCCCTCCGTGGTAGTAGTAGTATTTAGGGGCTAGTTTTTTCATTTCATCAGACTATAGATGTGTGGTCGAACTATACAACGTACTTAAAATTAGCTAGTATATATAGTTGAACTAGCTATTTTAGTGCATGGTTGGCAAAAATTGGGGAGAAGTTTGGCCGGTTCAGCTGTCGAGTTGAACTATTTGTATAAATTAAGAACAACTACTTAATGTATGAATGAAATCTATGCTTAATTACTGAATTGTAGTTGCAAAAGTTACATAGTGCTAATGATTTCTAGCTGCATATTTTGACAAATGGCAGTGTTACAAGGATTGAGAAATGGCAACGTTACTAGATCAACAAATGTAAATCTTTTCAGTTTGATAAATGGCAACATACCCAATATGACATATGCAAATCTTACCAAATTGTTTGTACGTGTGCTACCTATTGAGCATGCGTTGGTTTTCCCTTGAAGAGGAAAGGGTGATGTGATGACCCATAGGGGATCTATCATAGTCCTTTCGATAAGTAAGAGTGTCGAAACCAACGAGGAGCAGAAGGAAATGATAAGCGGTTTTCAGCAAGGTATTCTCTACAAGCACTAAATTATCGGTAACAGATAGTTTTGTGATAAGGTAATTGCTAACGAGAAGCAAGTGATAAAAGTAAATAAGGTGTAGTAAGATGGCCCAATCCTTTTTGTAGCAAAGGACAAGCTTGGACAAACTCTTATATGAAGGAAAGCGCTCCCAAGGACACATGGGAATTATCATCAAGCTACTTTTCATCACGTTCATATGATTTGCGTTCGGTACTTTGATAATTTCATATGTGGGTGGACCGGTGCTTGGGTACTGTCCTTACTTGGACAAGCATCCCACTTATGATTAACCCCCATTGCAAGCATTCGCAACTACAACAGAAGTATTAAGGCAAACCTAACCATAGCATGAGACATGTGGATCCAAATCAGCCCCTTACGAAGCAACGCATAAACTAGGGTTTAAGCTTCTGTCACTCTAGCAACCATCATCTACTTATTACTTCCCAATGCCTCCCTCTAGGCCCAAACAATGGTGAAGTTTCATGTAGTCGATGTTCACATGGAACCACTAGAGGGATGACAACATACATCTCATCAGAATATCGAACGAATACCAAATTCACATGACTACTAATAGCAAGACTTCTCCCATGTCCTCGGGAACAAACGTAACTACTCAGAAAACATATTCATGTTCATAATCAGAGGGGTATTAATATGCATATTGGATCTGAACATATGATCTTCCACCAAGTAAACCAACTAGCATCAACTACAAGGAGTAATCAACAATACTAGCAACCCACATGTACCAATCTGAGGTTTGGATACAAAGATTGGATACAAGAGATGAACTAGGGTTTGAGATGAGATGGTGTCGGTGAAGATGTTGATGGAGATTGACCCCCTCCCAATGAGAGGATCGTTGGTGATGACGACGGTGATGATTTCCCCCTCCCGGAGGGAAGTTTCCCCGGCAGAACAGCTTCGCCGGAGCCCTATATTGGTTCCGCATCGTGGCGGCGGAGTTTCGTCTCGTAAGCTTGCTTATGATTTTTTTCTCGGACGAAAGACTCCATATAGCCAAAGATGGGCATCGGAGGGCCACTAGGGGGGCCCACGAGGCAGGGGGCGTGCCCAGGGGGTAGGGCGTGCCCCCCACCCTCATGGCTGGTGGGTGGCCCCCCTCTGGTGCTTTATTCGCTCAGTATTTTTTTATATATTTTGGAAATAACTTCCATGAAGTTTTAGGACTTTTGGAGCTGTGCAGAATAGGTCTCTAATATTTGCTCCTTTTCCAGCCCAGAATTCCAGCTGCCAGCATTCCCCCACTTCAAGTAAACCTTGTAAAATAAGAGAGAAAAGGCATAAGTATTGTGACATAATCTGTAATAATAGTCCATAATGCAATAAATATCAATATAAAAGCATGATGCAAAAATATGTCCACATGTTTAGAGATAGAGGTGTCGATGAAAATAAAATACGGACATGAGGGCATCATGATCATTCTTAGAACATTAACATATATATTGTCATATGATCTCTTATGCTAAAGTAACAATTCAATCACAATTTCAAGTATGAATCATAAACTTCATTGAAAACTAACAAACTACAATCCCAGTCATTGAAGCAATTACAATTTATCATAACATCGGAAAGAGTCAAATAAGAGCTTTTAAGCAAGTCCACATACTCAAATATCATTTAGTATTCTACAATTGCTAACACTCACGTGATATTTATGGTTATGAAGTTTTAGCCAGACATAGAGAAAGATAGGGGCTTATGGTTTTGCCTCCCAACCTTTTACCTCAAGGGTAATGGCAACCACAATAGTTCATGAAAACTCACATCCAATTAGCTATATATATCTGGATCTTTCCAACACATTGTGCTTGCCAAAGGATAAAATGTAAAAGGAAAGGTGAAGATCATCATGACACTTATATAAGGTAGAAGATAAAAGTAAAAGATAGGCCCTTCGCAGAGGGAATCAGAGGTTGTCATGCGCTTTTATGGTTGGATGCACAAAATCTTAATGCAAAAGAACGTCCCTTTATATTGCCACTTGTGATATGGACCTTTATTATGCTGTCCGTTGTTTTTATTTCTTCCACATCACAAGATCATATAAAGCTTATTTTCTCCACATTAATATATTATATATATTTAGAAGGCAATTTTTATTGCTTGCACAGATGACAACTTACTTGAAGGATCTTACTCAATCCATAGGTAGATATGGTGGACTCTCATGGCAAAAACGGGTTTAAGGATATTTGGAAGCACAAGTAGTATCTCTACTTGGTGCAAAGAAATTGGCTAGCATGAGAGGGAAAGGCAAGCTCAACAAGTTGGATGATCCATGACAATATAATTTATCTCAGATGTAAGAAAACATAACCCATTACGTTGTCTTCCTTGTCCAACGTCAACTCTTAGCATGTCATACTTTAATGAGTACTCACAATCATAAAAGATGTCCAAGATAGTATATTTATATGTGAACCTCTCTTTCTTTATTACTTCCTATTAATTGCAGCAATGACCAAAACTATGTTTGTCAACTCTCAACAACTTTTATTCATCATACTCTTTATATGTGAGCTCATTACTCTCCATAAGATCCATATGATCTCTTTGTTTCTTTTTATTTCTTCTCTTTTATTTTATTCCCTCGAGATCATAGTAAAATAATAAAGCCCTTGACTCAACACTAATCTTTATTATATATATCTCACGGACTTGATTACATAGAAGGATCATAAAGCAAAACTCACAACTAGATCATACTAAAACTTTATTCTACTAGATCAAGATATTATCAAAAGGATCAAACTAAGAAAAACGGTAAAGATAAAAGTGATGGTGATATGATACTAGGGCACTCCCCCAAGCTTGCTAGTTGCCAAGGGGAGTGCCCATACCCATGTGATTATGTCTCCTTCTTCGGGGTGGTGATGTTATATTCTTGGCGATGATGCCCCTCAGGATACGATTCTCTTCCTCTCGAGCTTATTGACTTGCTGCTTGAGGTTCATTATTTCCTTACGAAGCTTGCAAGTGATGGCTAATGCTCCTTTCACCCAAGGATGTTTCATAGCTGCGGGAGAACAAGTAACACTCTTTTTCATATTTTCATAAGAAAGAAATCTAACATTGGAAGGGATGACCGAGTTTGGAATAGCTAAGCTCTGTAGTTCCCCCATCGTGAATCCTGCCCGGAAACGAGAAGTAACTTCTTGGTCCTCCTCCATGGAATCTACCCTTTTCAAGTTAGCTTCCATCTCTTCCTCCGTTGAGGGCCCAAAGTGATAGGCATCGCTGTTTTCCCCTGGACCTGGTGTCGGATGAGACACCCGAATCTCCCCGGCTGACTCTTGAGAAGACATCTTGCGCTAATTTGTGGCAGAAACAGCTCGAAACAAGAACAGGGGATAATTGCGTGATACGGAGGTCAAAACCTTCGGGAGATTATATAATGAATTTTTACCAACTAAAAGAAGTTCATGCAAGAAAACGGAGTCCGAAGAGCACACGAGGTGCCCACGAGGCAGGGGGCACGCCCAGGGGTGTTGGGCGCGCCCTCCACCCTCGTGGAAGCCCCGTGTCCTTTCCGGTCTGCTTCTTATTTTCCTAATTTTTTATATATTCCAAAACGGAGAAATATTGCCATTAGAACTGTTTTGGAGTCGGGTTACTTACCGTACCATGTACCTATTCCTTTTCGGAGTCTGAAACGTTTCGGAAAGTGTCCCTTATGTATTCCTTCGGGGTTACGGTTTCAATAATATTAGTTTCAACATTTATGGGATTACCTGAGATATAAAGTTTGATTCTTTGACCGTTCACCACCTTCGGATTTGTGCCTTCGAAGTTGTTGATTTTTATGGCACTGGAACAATAGACCTCCTCGATGACGTAAGGGCCTTCCCATTTAGAGAGAAGTTTGCCTGCAAAAAATCTTAAATGAGAGTTGTATAGCAATACATAATCACCTACATTGAACTCACGCTTTTGTATCCTTTTTTCATGCCATCTTTTAACTTTTTCTTTAAACAGCTTGGCATTTTCATAGGCTTGGGTTCTCCATGCATCAAGTGAGCTAGTGTCAAATAACCTCTTCTCACCGGCAAGTTTGAAATCATAATTGAGCTCTTTAATGGCCGAATATGCCTTATGTTCTAGCTCAAGAGGTAAGTGACATGCCTTGCCATAAACCATTTTATATGGAGACATACCCATAAGATTTTTGTATGCAGTTCTATAAGCCCATAATGCATCATCAAGTTTCTTGGGCCAATTCTTTCTAGATCTATTAACAGTCTTTTGCAAAATTAATTTGAGCTCTCTATTTCTTAATTCTACTTGACCACTAGACAGTGGGTGATAAGGAGATGCAATCCTATGATTAACATAATACTTAGCAAGCATTTTACGAAAGGCACCATGAGTAAAGTGTGAACCACCATCAGTCATTAAATTTCTAGGGACTCCAAACCTCGGAAAAATAACTTCTTTAAGCATCTTAATAGGGGTGTTATGATCAGCACTACTAGTTGGAATAGCCTCTACCCACTTAGTAACGTAATCAACAACAACTAAAATATGTGTATACCCATTAGAGGAAGGAAAAGGTCCCATATAATCAAAGCCCCAAACATCAAATGGTTCAATAACAAGTGAATAATTCATAGGCATTTCTTGACGTCTACTAACATTACCAATTCTTTGACATTCATCACAAGACAAGACAAACTTACGGGCATCCTTGAAGAGAGTAGGCCAATAAAAACCGGATTGCAATACCTTGTGTGCAGTTCTATCTCCAGCATGGTGTCCTCCATAGGCTTCAGAGTGACACTTGTGTAGGATCTGTTCCTGTTCATGCTCAGGTACACAGCGTCTAATAACACCATCTACTCCTTCTTTATAAAGATGTGGGTCGTCCCAGAAGTAATGCCTTAAATCATAAAAAAAACTTTTTCTTTTGCTGATATGTGAAACTAGGTGGTATAAATTTAGCAACAATGTAATTAGCATAATCAGCATACCACGGAGCAGTACGAGAAGCATTTATGACATTTAATTGTTCATCAGGAAAGCTGTCATCAATAGGTAGTGGGTCATCAAGAACATTCTCTAACCTAGACAATTTGTCTGCAACGGGGTTATCAGCTCCCTTCCTATCAATAATATGCAAACCAAATTCTTGTAGCAAGAGAACCCATCTAATAAGCCTAGGTTTAGCATCTTTCTTTTCCATAAGATATTTAATAGCAGCATGATCAGTGTGAATAGTTACTTTAGAATCAACAATATAAGGTCTAAACTTATCACAAGCAAATACAACCGCTAAGAATTCCTTTTCGGCAGTAGCATAATTTCTCTGGGCATTGTCTAGAGTTTTACTAGCATACTGTATAACATTCATTTTCTTATCAACTCTTTGTCCTAGAACATCGCCTACAGCATAATCACTAGCATCACACATAATTTCAAAGGGTAAATTCCAATCAGGTGGCTGAACAATAGGTGCATAAATCAAAGCTTTCTTAAGTATTTCAAATGCTTCTACACAATCATCATCAAAGACAAAAGGAATATATTTTTGTAATAGGTTAGTCAGAGGCCGGGAAATTTTTGAGAAGTCCTTAATGAACCTCCTATAAAAACTGGCATGACCCAGAAAACTTCTTATACCTTTGATGTCCTTGGGACACGTCATCTTTTCAATGGCATCAACTTTAGCTTTGTCAACTTCAATACCTCTTTCAGAAATTTTATGCCCCAAGACAATACCTTCATTAACCATAAAGTGGCACTTCTCCCAATTCAAGACAAGATTAGTTTCTTCACATCTCTGCAAAACTCGATCAAGGTTGCTCAAGCAATCATCAAAAGAGGATCCATAAATGGAGAAATCATCCATGAAAACCTCACAAATCTTTTCACAAAAGTCAGAGAATATAGCCGTCATGCATCTTTGAAACGGAAAAGGTGCATTACGTAAACCAAAAGACATATGTCTATAATCAAAGGTACCGAAAGGGCAAGTAAAAGTGGTCTTTGCTTGATCATCAGCTGACACATGTATTTGAGAGAAACCAAAGTAACCATCTAGAAAGCAAAAGTGTGTATGTTTAGATAATCTTTCTAGCATTTGATCAATAAAAGGCAAAGGGTAATGATATTTTTAGTAGCTTTATTTAATTTGCAGAAATCAATTACCATCCTATAACCTATAATAATTCTTTGTGGGATCAATTCATCTTTATCATTAGGAACAACGATAATACCTCCCTTCTTAGGGACACAATGTACAGGACTTACCCACTGACTATCAGCAACAGGATAAATTATACCTGCCTCAAGGAGTTTAAATATTTCCTTTCTTACCACTTCTTTCATCTTAGGATTTAGCCATCGTTGGTGATCAATAAGTGGTTTGGCATCCTTCTCCAAATTTATTTTGTGTTGACATAGAGTGGGAATAATGCCCTTAAGATCATCAAGAGTGTATCCAATAGCAGCACGGTGCTTCTTCAGAGTTTTCAATAATTTCTTTTCTTCATCCTCTGAAAGGTTAGCACTAATAATAACAGGATATATCTTCTTTTCATCAAGATAAGCATATTTAAGAGTATCAGGTAACGGTTTAAGCTCAAACACGGGATCACCCTTGGGTGGAGGAGGATCCCCTAAGATTTCAACATGCAAGTTGTGTTTCAGAATAGGTCATTGTTTAAAGAATAATGCATCTATTTCCCTTCTTTCATTCATGAACATATCGTTTTCATGGTCGAGCAAATATTGTTCTAAAGGATCATTAGGAGGCACAGCAATAGAAGCAAGACCAATAATTTCATCCTTACTAGGTAATTCCTTATCACGGGGCTGTCTACGAAATTTAGAGAAGTTAAACTCATGAGACATATCACCCAAACCAATAGTAACAACATCCTTTTCGCAGTCTATCCTAGCATTAACAATATTTAAGAAGGGTCTACCAAATAAAATGGGACAAAAGCTATCTTGTGGGGAACCAAGAACAAGAAAATCAGCAGGATATTTAACCTTCCCACACAAGACTTCAACATCTCTAACAATCCCAATCGGTGAAATAGTATCTCTATTGGCAAGCTTAATTTTAACATCGATATCTTCTATCTCAGCAGGTGCAATATCATGCATAATTTCTTTGTATAAGGTATGAGGTATTGCACTAGCACTAGCATCCATATCACATAAGCCATGATAACAATGATCTCCTATTTTAACAGAAATAACAGGCATGCCTATAACAGGTCTATGTTTATCTTTAGCTCCAGGCTTAGCAATTCTAGCAGTTCCTTCACAGAAATAAATAACTTGCCCATCAATATTGTCGGACAAGAGATCTTTAACCATAGCAATATTTGGTTCAACTTGAATTTGCTCAGGGGGGGTTGTGTGTCCTAATATTACTCTTGTTGACTACAATTGAAGCTTTAGCATGATCCTTAATTCTAACAGGGAAAGGTGGTTTCTCAACATAAGCAGTGGGAACAACAGGATCATCATAAGTGATAGTTTTTTCTTCAACTTGAATAGGTGCAACTAATTTTATTTCAATGGGAGGATTATATTTAAACCACTTCTCCTTAGGGAGATCAACATGAGTAGCAAAAGATTCACAGAAAGAAGCTACTATCTCAGAGTCAAGTCCCTCTTTAGTGCTAAACTTACGAAAAACATCAGTATCCATAAAAGATTTAACACAATCAAACTTAGGTGTCATACCTGACTCCTTACCTTCGTCGAGATCCCAATCTTCAGAGTTGTGTTTAATCCTCTCCAATAAATCCCATCTGAATTCAATAGTCTTCATCATAAAAGAACCAGTACAAGAAGTATCGAGCATGGAGCGGTTGTTGTCAGAAAGCCGAGCATAATTTTTTTGAATAATCATTTATCTTGAGAGCTCATGATTGGGGCATGAATATTACATTGACTTAAGCCTCCCCCAAGCTTGAGCGATGCTTTCTCCTTCGCGGGGCCAAGAATTATATATATAATTATGATCAGGATGAACAATATGCATAGGATAAAACTTCTGGTGAAATTCCAATTTCAATCGCTTATAGTCCCATGATCCCATATCATCACATAGCCTATACCATGTCAATGCATCTCCCTTCAAAGATAAAGGGAAGACCTTCTTCTTGATAACATCATCGGCATACCTGCAAGCTTAAATAATCCACAAACTTCATCCACATAAATTAAGTGCAAATCGGGATACAATGTTCCATCTCCTGCAAAAGGATTAGCTAGCAGTTTCTCTCTCATACCTGAAGGAATTTCAAAGTAAACATTTTTAGTAGGTTCAGTAGGTTGAGGGGTAACTAATTGTGGTTCCGGACGAGGTGAAGATACCCCTAACAAACACCTCAAAGGATTATGTTCCATAGTAATAAGTGACAGTAAATTTCAGCACACTATATAAATTTTTCCTTTCCAAATTCCACCTACCAAAGGCGCTTCACTCCCCGGCAACGGCGCCAGAAAAGAGTCTTGATGACCCAAAAGCATATGGGATCTATCATAGTCCTTCCGATAAGCAAGAGTGTTGAACCCAACGAGGAGCAGAAGGAAATGATAAGCGGTTTTCAGCAAGGTATTCTCTACAAGCACTGAAATTATCGGTAACAGATAGTTTTGTGATAAGGAAATTGGTAACGAGTAGCAAGTAATAAAAGTAAATAAGGTGCAGCAAGATGGCCCAATCCTTTTTATAGCAAAGGACAAGCCTGGAAAAACTCTTATATGATGTAAAGCGCTCCCGGGGACACATGGGAATTATTGCCAAGCTAGTTTTCATCACGATCATGTGATTCACATTTGGTACTTTGATAATCTGATTTGTGGCCGGGTGGACTGGTGCTTGGGTGCTGCCCTTACTTGGACAAGCATCCCACTGATGACCCACAAGGATAGGGGATCTATCATAGTCCTTTCGATAAGTAAGAGTGTCGAACCCAACGAGGAGCAGAAGGAAATGATAAGCGGTTTTCAGGAAGGTATTCTCTGGAAGCACTGAAATTATCGGTAACAGATAGTTTTGTGATAAGGTAATTGGTAACGAGTAGCAAGTAATAAAAGTAAATAAGGTGCATCAAGATGGCCCAATCCTTTTTGTAGCAAAGCACTAGCCTGGACAAACTCTTATATGAAGGAAAGCGCTCCCGAGGACAGATGGGAATTATCATCAAGCTAGTTTTCATCACGTTCATATGATTCGCGTTTGGTACTTTGCTAATTTGATATGTGGGTGGACCAGTGCTTGGGTACTGTCCTTACTTGGACAAGCATCCCACGTATGATTAACCCCCATTGCAAGCAGCCGCAACTACAACAGAAGTATTAAGGTAAACCTAACCATAGCATGAGACATGTGGATCCAAATCAGCCCCTTACGAAGCAACACATAAACTAGGGTTTAAGCTTCTGTCACTCTAGCAACCCATCATATACTTATTACTTCCCAATGCCTCCCTCTAGGCCCAAAGAATGGTGAAGTGTCATGTAGTCGACGTTCACATGGTACCACTAGAGGGATGACAACATACATCTCATTAGAATAGCGAACGAATACCAAATTCACATGACTACTAATAGCAAGACTTCTCCCATGTCCTCGGGAACAAACGTAACTACTCAGAAAGCATATTCATGTTCATAATCGGAGGGGTATTAATATGCATATTGGATCTGAACATATGATCTTCCACCAAGTAAACCAACTAGCATCAACTACAAGGAGTAATCAACACTACTAGCAACCCACAGGTACCAATCTAAGGTTTGGATACAAAGATTGGATACAAGAGATGAGCTAGGGTTTGAGATGAGATGGTGCTGGTGAAGATGTTGATGGAGATTGACCCCCTCCCGATGAGAGGATTGTTGGTGATGACGACGGTGATAATTTCCCCCTCCCGGAGGGAAGTTTCCCCGGCAGAACAGCTCCTCCGAAGCCCTAGATTGGTTCCGCCAAGGTTCCGCCTCGTGGCGATGGAGGTTCATCTCGTAAGCTTGCTCATGATTTTTTTCTCAGACGAAAGACTCCATATAGCCAAAGATGGGCATCAGAGGGCCACCAGGGGGCCCACGAGGCAGGGGGCGTGCCTAGGGGGGTAGGGTGCGCCCCCACCCTCGTGGCTGGTGGGTGGCCCCCTCTGGTGCTTTCTTCGCTTAGTATTTTTTATATATTCTGGAAATAACTTCAGTGAAGTTTCAGGACTTTTGGAGCTGTGCAGAATAGGTCTCTAATATTTGCTCCTTTTCTAGCCCAGAATTCCAGCTGCCGGCATTCCCCCTCTTTAAGTAAACCTTGTAAAATAAGAGAGAAAAGGCATAAGTATTGTGACATAATGTGTAATAACAGTCCATAATGCAATAAATATCAATAGAAAAGCATGATGCAAAATGGACGTATCATGATGCAGCAAAGTAGCGTAAGTCTTTCCCTTAGTTTTTGAGAACCAAGGTATCAATCCAGTAGGAGACCATGCACGAGTCAGCTCGTACCTACACAAACAAATAAGAACCTTGCAACCAACGCGATAAAGGGGTTGTCAATCCCTTCACGGCACTTGCAAGAGTGAGATCTGATAGATATAATAATAATAATAAGATAAATATTTTTTGTATTTTTATGATATAAATTAAAAGTAAAGATTGCAAAATAAAATAGATTGGAAACTTGTATGATGGAAAATAGACCTGGGGGCCATTGGTTTCACTAGTGGCTTCTATCAAGATAGCATAAGTATTATGGTGGGTGAACAAATTACTATCGAGCAATTGATAGAATTGAGCATAGTTATGAGAATATCTAGGTATGATCATGTATATAGGCATCACGTCCATGATAAGTAGACCGACTCCTGCCTGCATCTACTACTATTACCCCACACATCGACCGCTATCCAGCATGCATCTAGAGTATTAAGTTCATAAGAACGGAGTAACGCTTTAAGAAAGATGACATGATGTAGAGGGATAAACTCATGCAATATGATATAAACCCCGTCTTTTTATCCTCGATGGCAACAATACAATATGTGGCGTTTCCCCTACTGTCAGTGGGATCGAGCACCGCAAGATTGAACCCAAAGTGAAGCACTTCTCCCATTCAAGAAAGATCAATCTAGTAGGCCAAACCACTGATAATTCGAAGAGACTTGCAAAGATAACCAATCATACACAAAAGAATTCAGAGAAGATTCAGATATTGTTCATAGATAATCTTGATCATAAACCCACAATTCATTGGATCTCGACAAACACACCGCGAAATAAGATTACATCGAATAGATCTCCAAGAGAATCGAGGAGAACTTTGTATTGAGATCCAAAGAGAGAGAAGAAGCCATCTAGCTAATAACTATGGACCCGAAGGTCTGAGGTAAACTACTCACACATCATCAGAGAGGCTATGGTGTTGATGTAGAAGCCCTCCATGATCAATGCCCCCTCCGGCGGAGCGCTGGAAAAGGCCCCAAGATGGGACCCCACGGGTACAGAAGGTTGCGGCGGTGGAATTAGGTTTTCGTGGTGCTCTCTGATGTTTTTAGGGTACGTAGGTATATATAGGAGGAAGAAGTAGGTCGGTGGAGCCACGAGGGGCCCATGAGGGTGGAGGGCGTGCCCAGGGGGTAGGCGCGCCCCCTGCCTCGTGGCTTCCTCATTGGTTGCTTGACGTCCACTCTAAGTCCTCTGGATCACGTTTGTTCCAAAAATCACGCTCCCGGAGGTTTCATTCCGTTTGGACTCCGTTTGATTTTATTTTTCCTGCGAAACACTGAAATAGGCAAAAAGAACAACAATTTGGGCTGGGCCTCCGGTTAATAGGTTAGTCCCAAAAATAATATAAAAGTGTATAAATAAGCCCATTAAACATCCAAAACAGAATATCTAATAGCAAGGAACAATCAAAAATTATAGATACGTTGGAGACGTATCAAGCATCCCCAAGCTTAATTCATGCTCGTCCTCGAGTAGGTAAATGATAAAAACAGAATTTTTGATGTGGAATGCTTCCTAACATATTTCTCAATTTAATTTTCTTTATTGTGGCATGAATGTTCAGATCCAAAAGATTCAAGATAAAAGTTTAATATTGACATAAAAATAATAGTACTTCAAGCATACTAACTAAGCGGTCATGTCTTCTCAAAATAACATGGCCAAAGAAAGTTATCCCTACAAAATCATATATTCTGGCTATGCTCTATCTTCATCGCACAAAATATTGAATCATGCACAACCCTGATGACAAGCCAAGCAATTGTTTCATACTTTTGATGTCCTCAAACTTTTTCAGCTTTTGCACAATACATGAGCGTGAGCCATGGACATAGCACTATAGGTGGAATAGAATGGTGGTTGTGGAGAAGACAAAAAAGAGAAGATAGTCTCACATCAACTAGGCGTATCAATGGGCTATGGAGATGCCCATCAATAGATATCAATGTGAGTGAGTAGGGATTGCCATGCAATGGATGCACTAGAGCTATAAGTGTATGAAAGCTCAACAAAAGAAACTAAGTGGGTGTGCATCCAACTAGCTTGCTCACGAATACCTAGGGCAATTTGAGGAAGCCCATCATTGGAATATACAAGCCAAGTTCTATAATGTAAAATTACCACTAGTTTATGAAAGTGACAACATAGGAGACTCTCTATCATGAAGATCATGGTTCCACTTTGAAGCACATGTGTGGAAAAGGATAGTAACATTGTCCCTTCTCTCTTTTTCTCTCATTTTTTGGGCCTTCTTTTTTTTCTTTTGGCCTCTTTTCTTTATTTTATTTTATTTTTCGTCCGGAGTCTCATCCCGACTTGTGGGGGAATCATAGTCTCCATCATCCTTTCCTCACTGGGAAAATGCTCTAATAATGATGATCATCACACTTCTTTTTACTTACAACTCAAGAATTACAACTCAATACTTAGAACAAAATATGACTCTATGTGAATGCCTCCGGCAGTGTACCAGGATATGGAATGAATCAAGAGTGACATGTATGAAAAAAAGTATGAACGGTGGCTTTGCCACAAATACGATGTCAACTACATGATCATGCATGGCAATATAAAATGGTGGAAAGTTGCATGGCAATATATCTCGGAATGGTGGAAAGTTGCATGGCAATATATCTCGGAATCACTATGGAAATGCCATAATAGGTAGGTATGGTGTCTGTTTTGAGGAAGGTATATGGTGGGTGTATGATACCGGCCAAAAGTGCGCGGTAATAGAGAGGTTAGGAAATTTGGAAGGGTGAGAGTGCGTATAATCCATGGACTCAACATTAGTCATAAAGAACTCACATACTTATTGCAAAAATCTATTAGTTATCAAAACAAAGTACTACGCGCATGCTCCTAGGGGGATAGATTGGTAGGAAAAGACCATCGCCCGTCCCCGACCGCCACTCATAAGGAAGACAATCAATAAATAAATCATGCTCCGACTTCATCACATAACGGTTCACCATACGTGCATGCTACGGGAATCACAAACTTCAACACAAGTATTTCTCAAATTCACAACTACTCAACTAGCATGACTCTAATATCATCATCTCCACATCTCAAAACAATTATCAAGTATCAAACTTCTCATAGCAATCAATGCACTTATATGAAAGTTTTTATTATGCCTAAAAGCAAATTACCATGCTGTTCCAAAGGACTCTCAAAATAATATAAGTGAAGCATGAGAGATCAATTATTTCTATAAAATAAAACCACCACCGTGCTCTAAAAGATATAAGTGAAGCACTAGAGCAAAAACTATATAGCTCAAAATATATAAGTGAAGCACATATAGTATTCTAATAAATTCTGAGTCATGTGTGTCTCTCTCAAAAGGTGTGTACAACAAGGATAATTGTGGTAAACTAAAAAGCAAATACTCAAATCATACAAGACTCTCCAAGCAAAACACATATCATGTGCTGAATAAAAATATAGCTCCAAGTAAAGTTACCGATGAACAAAGACAAAAGAGGGGATGCCTTTCGGGGCATCCCCAATCTTAGGCTTTTTGGTGCCCTTGGATTTTACCTTGGGGTGCCTTGGGCATCCCCAAGCTCAGGCTCTTGCCACTCCTTGTTCCATAATCCATCAAATCTTTACCCAAAACTTGAAAACTTCACAACACAAAACTTAACAGAAAATCTCGTGAGCTCCATTAGCGAAAGAAAACAAAACACCACTTCAAGGTACTGTAATGAACTCATTATTTATTTATATTGGTGTTAAAACTACTTTATTCCAACTTTTCTAAGGTTTATAAACTCCATTACAAGCCATAGATTCATCAAAATAAGTAAACAACACACGAAAAAACAGAATCTTTCAAAAACAGAACCGTCTGTAGTAATCTGTATCAAACGCATACGTATGGAACCCCAAAAATTCTAAAATAAATTTAGGGACGTGAGCAATTTATCTATTAATCATATTAAAAAAGAATTAACTAAATATCGCACTCCAATAAAAATGGCAGCAATTCTCGCGAGCCCTAAAGTTTCTGTTTTTTATAGCAAGATCAAAAAGACTTTCCCCAAGTCTTCCCAACGGTTCTACTTGGCACAAACACTAATTAAACACAAAAAACACAACCAAAACAGAGGCTAGATAAATTATTTATTAAATAACAGCAAGGAAAAATATTGGGTTATCTCCCAACAAGCGTTTTTTAAAGCCTTTTCGCTAGGCATAAGATTTCAATGATGCTCACATGAAAGACAAGAATTGAAGCACAAAGAAAGCATCATAAAACACGTGACAAACATATATAAGTCTAACATAATTCCTATGCATAGGCATCTTATAGGCAAACAAATTATCAAGGCAAGCAAAAACTAGCACAAGCAAGGAAGCGGAAAGAAACAATGGCAATCTCAACATAACGAGAGGTAATTTAGTAACATGAAAATTTCTAAAACCATATTTTCCTCTCTCATAGTAATTACATGTGGGATCATAAGAAAATTCAACAAAATAGCTATCACACAAAATATTTTCAACACGATCCACATGCATGCAAAGTTGACACTCTTCCAAAATAGTGGGATTAACATTAACTAAAGTCATGACCTCTCCAAACCCACTTTTATCAAAAAATTCATACGATTGAACATTCTCCAAATATGTGGGATCTAAAGTTGACACTCTTCATAACCAACTTTCAATAATATTGAAAACACTATTATCAATCTCATATCATGGGGCTTAAATAAATTTTCAAGATTGTAAGAAGAATCACCCCAATCATGATCATTGCAACAAGTAGAGGACATAGCAAAACTAGCATCCCCAAGCTTAGGGTTTTGCATATTATTAGAAAAATTTACATCAATAGAATTTATACTATCATCATTGCAATCATGCTTTTTATTCAAATATCCATCATGAATCACTCCATAACGTACTTCATCACAATTTTCAGATTCACAAATTTCAAGCAAAACTTCATAAAGATAATCCAGTGCACAAAACTCACTAGCAATGGGTTCATCATAATTGGATCTCTTAAAAAGATTAGCAAGCGGATGAGGATCCATAGATCTTAGGTTCTCTGTTTAGCAATAAATAAACAACTATTCCAACCAAACGAGTAAACGAGCCAAGTAAGACATCAAAGAAAACAAAAATACGAACAGAAGAAGGGTGAATAAAACGGCAAGGGTGAAGTGGGGGAGAGGAAAACGAGAGGCAAATGGCAAATAATGTAATGCGAGGGATAAGAGTTTGTGATGGCTACTTGGTATGTCTTGACTTGTGCGTAGGTCTCCTCGGTAACGGCGCCAGAAATCCTTCTTGCTACCTCTTGAGCATGCGTTGGTTTTCCCTTGAAGAGGAAAGGGTGATGCAGCAAAGCAGCGTAAGTATTTGCCTCAGTTTTTGAGAACCAATGTATCAATCCAGTAGGAGACCACGCACGAGTCACCTCTTACCTACACAAACAAATAAGAACCTCGCAACCAACGCGATAAAGGGGTTGTCAATCCCTTCACCGCTACTTGCAAGAGTGAGATCTGATAGAGATAATAATAAGATAAATATTTTTGATATTTTTATGATATAAATTGAAAGTAAAGATTGCAAAATAAAATAGATTGGAAACTTGTATGATGGAAAATAGACCCGGGGGCCATAGGTTTCACTAGTGGCTTCTCTCAAGATAGCATAAGTATTACGGTGGGTGAACAAATTACTGTCGAACAATTGATAGAATTGAGCATAGTTATGAGAATATCTAGATATGATCATGTATATAGGCATCACGCCTGTGACAAGTAGACCGACTCCTGCCTGCATCTACTACTATTACTCCACACATCGACCGCTATCCAGCACGCATCTAGAGTATTAAGTTCATAAGAATGGAGTAACGCTTTAAGCAAGATGACATGATGTACAGGGATAGACTCATACAATATGATATAAACCCCATCTTTTTATCCTCGATGGCAACAATACAATACGTGTCGTTTCCCCTACTGTCACTGGGATCGAGCACTGCAAGATTGAACCCAAAGCTAAGCACTTCTCCCACTGCAAGAAAGATCAATCTAGCAGGCCAAACCAAACTGATAATTCGAAGAGACTTGCAAAGATAACAAATCATACATAAAAGAATTCGGAGAAGATTCAAATAGTGTTCATAGATAATCTTGATCATAAACCCACAATTCATCGGATCTCTCCAAACACACCGCAAAAGAAGATTACATCGAATAGATATCCAAGAGAATCAAGGAGAACTTTGTATTGAGATCCAAAGAGAGAGAAGAAGCCATCTAGCTAATAACTATGGTCCCGAAGGTCTGAGGTAAACTACTCACACATCATCGGAGAGGCTATGGTGTTGATGTAGAAGCCCTCCGTGATCAATGCCCCCTCCGGCGAAGTGCCAGAAAAGGCCCCAAGATGGGATCTCACGGGTACAGAAGGTTGCGGTTGTGGAATTAGGTTTTCGTGGTGCTCTCTGATGTTTTTAGGGTACGTAGGTATATATAGGAGGAAGAAGTAGGTCGGTGGAGCCACAAGGGGCCCATGAGGGTGAAGGGTGCGCCTGGGGGGTAGGTGCGCCCCCTACCTCGTGGCTTCCTCATTGGTTGCTTGAGGTCCACCCCAAGTCCTCTGGATCACGTTTGTTCCAAAAATCACGCTCCCAAAGGTTTCATTCCATTTGGACTCCGTTTGATATTCTTTTTCTGCGAAACAGTGAAATAGGCAAAAAAGCAATTTCGGCTGGGCCTTCGGTTAATAGGTTAGTCCCAAAAATAATATAAAAGTGTATAAATAAGCCCATTAAACATCCATAACAGAATATATAATAGCATGGAACAATCAAAAATTATAGATATGTTGGAGATGTATGAACGTGGTTGCACACGGGTCATCCAGAACAACCATTTTGCGTTGAAGGGATGCACAAATCTTGCGCTGCTCTCACTTTGCATACGGGTGTTCTATCTAAATCGTTTGCGATCAGGAGCTGCAGAAATCCTGCTCGGCACATTTTCTCTTGGCTTCCTCGGGAAGCTGTAAGTTTGCATACGGGTGTTCTAACTAAAACGTTTGCGATGAATGTTTTATATTTAAAAAGTGAATTAAACTGCGGCTTGGGCGCCATTAATGGAGAGGACGCGAGCAAGGCAGGCAGCCATGGAAATCAAAGGGCTCGCTTCCTAGTGAGCCTACGCAGCATACAGCTCACACGCTTCCCGGTGAGCCTGCGCACTCGAGGAAAGCTTGTACACCTCTCGGTCAGCCTGCGCACCAGACGGCACTCGCACGCCTCCCGTTCAGTCAAGGTCAAGCAGCTGTCCGCACGGCACCTCCTACAGCCATTAAAACCAAGACACGTGGCGTCACATGAATGGTTAACAGAATTTTGAATTTACTAGAATTTAAAAACCAGGCATCTCAATGTTTAGCCGGCAATCAACGGTGCCTTGGTGTTTGAAATTCATGCCCATTTCTTTAATGGGACCTAAGCATGCACCCAAGGACACATATTTGATTTTTCAACCAATTTATATGCACTGGAGCATGTGCATGTAGTTCAAATTTGAATTATGCACATAAAATGCACTGAAAACTCAGTTAATGCATAAAAATGTCCAAACGAACCCCGAAAAATCACAAAAATTCACACAACACTCCTGTTGTTCCATGTTGACACGAGAAAAAAATTGAAAGCAATAATAGGCAATGGATATCATTTCGTCCCCAAAGGTGGGGCGTTCCCTACTGAAAACCATCATGCTTGTTGTGAGAACCTCCGGTTTGTGAGAAGCATATACCCAAACCTGCCCCAAATGGGACAAAATTTGGACCACGACATGTTGATGCTACTCCATGATAGCATGCCAAGTTTCATGAATTTCAGACGAGTTTCGGATTTACTAGAATTTAAAAACCAGGCATCTCAATGTTTTGGCGGCAATCAACGGTTCCCCGGTGTTTGAAATTCATTCCCATTTCTTGCATGGGACCTAAGCATGCACCCAAGGACACATATTTGATTTTTCAACCAATTTATATGCACTGGAGCATGTGCATGTAGTTCAAATTTGAATTATGCACATAAAATGCATTGAAAAATCAGTTAATGCATAAAAATGTCGAAATGAACCCCGAAAAATCACAAAAATTCGCACAAAACTCTTGTTGTTCTATGTTGACACAAGAAAAAAAATTGAAACCAATAAGAGGCAATGGATATCGTTTCGTCCCTAAAGGTGGGACGTTCCCTACCAAAAATCATCATGCTTGTTGTGAGAAGCATATACCCAAACCTGCCTCAAATGGGACAAAATTTGTACCAGGGCATGTTGATGCCGCTCCATGATAGCATGCCAAGTTTCATGAATTTCAGACGAGTTTTGGATTTACTAGAATTTAAAACCCAGGCATCTCAATGTTTTGCCGGCAATCAACGATGCCCCAGTGTATGAAATTCATTCCCATTTCTTGCATGGGACCTAAGCATGCACCCAAGGACATACATTTGATTTTTCAACCAATTTATATGCACTGGAGCTTGTGCATGTAGTTCAAATTTGAATTATGCACATAAAATGCATTGAAAACTCAGTTAATGCATAAAAGTGTCCAAACGAACCCTGAAAAATCACAAAAATTCGCACAACACTCCTGTTGTTCTATGTTGACATGAGAAAAAAATTTGAAAGCAATAATAGGCAATGGATATCGTTTCTTCCCCAAAGGTGGGACGTTCCATACCGAAAACCATCATGCTTGTTATGAGAAGCTCCGGTTTGTGAGAAGCATATACCCAAACCTGCCCCAAATGGGACAAAATTTGTACCACGTCATGTTGATGCCGCTCCATGATAGTGCCAGGTTTCATGAATTTCAGACGAGTTTTGGGTTTACTAGAATTTAAAAACCATGCATCTCAATGTTTTGGTAGCAATCAACGGTGCCCCGGTGTTTGAAATTCATTCCCATTTCTTGCAATGGACCTAAGCATGCACCCAAGGACACATATTCGATTTTTCAACCAATTTATATGCACTAGAGCATGTGCATGTAGTTCGAATTTGAATTATGTACATAAAATGCATTGAAAACTCAGTTAATGCATAAAAATGTCCAAACGAACCCCAGAAATCACAAAAATTCACACAACACTGATGTTGTTCTATGTTGACACGAGAAAAAAATTTGAAAGCAATAAGAGGCAAAGGATATCGTTTCGTCCCCAAAGGAGGGACGTTCCCTACCGAAAACCATCATGCTTGTTGTCAGAAGCTCCGGTTTGTGAGAAGAATATACCCAAACCTGCCCCAAATGGGACAAAATTTGTACCACGCCATGTTGATGCCGCTACAGATAGCATGCCAAGCAGATGAGTTTTGGATTTACTAGAATTTTAAAACTAGGCATCTCAATGTTTTGCCGGCAATCAACGATGCCCCGGTGTTTCGAATTCATTCCCATTTCTTGCATGGGACCTAAGCATGCACACAAGGACACATATTTGTTTTTTCAACTAGTTTATATGCACTGGAGCATGTGCATGTAGTTCAAATTTGAATTATGCACATAAATGCATTGAAAACTTAGTTAATGCATAAAAATGTCTGAACAAACCCCGAAAAATCACAAAAATTCGCACAACACTCCTATTGTTCTATGTTGACACTCAAAATTTTTTGAAAGCAATAAGAGGCAACGGATATCGTTTCATCCCCAAAGGTGGCACGTTCCCTACCGAAACCATCACGCTTGTTGTGAGAAGCTCTGGTTTTTGAGAAGCTTATACCCAAATCTGCCCCAAATGGGACAAAATTTGTAACATAGCATGTTGATGCCGCTACATGATAGCATGCCAAGTTTCATGAATTTTAGACGAGTTTTGGATTTACTAGAGTTTAAAAACCAGGCATGTCAATGTTTGCGGCCGAGTGACAGAGGCAGGGTGTTTGAAATTCATTCTCATTTCTTGCATAGGACCTAAGCATGCAACCGAGGACACATATTTTATTTTTCAATAAGTTTATATGCACTGGAGCATGTGCATGTAGTTCAAATTTGAATTATGCGCATAAAATGCTTGGAAAACCCAGTTAATGTATAAAAATGTACAAACGAACCCTGAATCATTCCAGTTTTTTTGACGACACACCTATAGTTGCAAGTTCAACGCAGATATAAGTTCTAACAATTCAAACACCATCCTTTATAGCCGTGACCCCATTGCGTAATTCAAATGATCAAGACGATAAATCAAGTAGATCACACATAGTTTATTATCACCAACCGTGTGAGATGCAGCACAAAATATCTTGGAGCACCGTGGGTGTATAGTACGCCCATGGCTTACTAGAGAAGGTGCGTCGGCGGTATTGTTGGATAAAGCGGCCCGAACCGACATTACATGACCACATTCATGAGACTGGTTCTACCGACGTGCTTTGCACACAGGTGGCTGGCGGGTGTCTATTTCTCCAACTTTAGTTGAATCGAGTTTGACTACGCCCGGTCCTTGTGGAAGGTTAAAACAGCACACTTGACGAAAAATCATTGTGGTTTTGATGCCTAGGTAAGAACGGTTCTTGCTAGAAGCCCGTAGCAACCACGTAAAACTTGCAACAACAAAGTAGAGGACGTCTAACTTGTTTTTGCAGGGCATGTTGTGATGTGATATGGTCAAGACGTGATGAGATATAAATTGTTGTATGAGATGATCATGTTTTGTTAAAGTTATCGACAACTGGTAGGAGCCATATGGTTGTCTCTTTATTGCATAAGATGCAAGCGTCATATAATTGCTTTACTTATCGCTATGCGATAGTAATAGTTGCAAAAGCAATAGTTGGCGAGACGACCATGTGACGACATGTTGATAAATCTCAAGATGATTGAGATCATGGTGTCATGCCGGTGACGATGGGGATTATGACAGTACTTTGGAGATGAGATCAAAGGCACAAGATGATGATGGCCATATCATGTCACATATTTTGATTGCATGTGATATTTATCTTTTATGCATCTTATTTAACTTAGTACAGTGGTAGCATTATAAGACAATCTCTCAATAAATTTCAAGGTATAAGTGTTCTCCCTGAGTATGCACTATTGCTATAGTTCGTCATGCCGAGACACCACATGATGATTGGGTGTGATAAGCTCTACGTTCACATACAACGGGTGCAAGCCAGTTTTGCACGCACATAATACTCGGGTTAAACTTGACAAGCCTAGCATATGCAGATATGGCCTTGGAACACTGAGACACAAAGGTCGAGCGTGAATCATATAGTAGATATGATCAACATAGTGATGTTCACCATTGAAAGCTACTCCATCTCACGTGATGATCGGACATGGTTTAGTTGATTTTGATCACGTGATCACTTAGATGACTAGAGGGATGTCTATCTAAGCGGGAGTTCTTAAGTAATATGATTAACTAAACTTTAATTTATCATGAACTTAGTCCTGATAGTATTTCCATATCTATGTTGTAGATCAATAGCTTGCGATGTAGCTCCCCGTTATTTTGATATGTTCCTACAGAAAAATGAGTTGAAAGATGATAGCAGCAATGATGCGGACAGGGTCCATGATCTAAGGATTATCCTCATTGCTGCATAGAAGAATTATGTCCTTGATGCACCGCTAGGTGAGGGATCTATTGAAGGAGCAGATGCAGACGTTATGAATGTTTGGCAAACTCGGTATGATGACTACTTGATAGTTTAGTGCGCCATGCTTTGCGGCTTAGAACTGGGACTTCAAAAATGTTTTGAATGCCACAGAGCATATAAGATGTTCCAAGAGCTGAAATTGGTATTTCAGACTCATGCCCGAGTCGAGAGGTATGAGACCTCTGACAAGTACTTTGCCTACAAGATGGAGGAGAATAGCCCAACCAGTGAGCATGTGCTCAGAATGTCTGAGTACTACAATCACTTGAATCAAGTGGGAGTTAATCTTCCAGATAAGATAGTGATTGATAGAGTTCTCTAGTCACTATCACCAAGTTACTAGAACTTCGTGATGAACTATAATATGCAAGGGATGATGAAAATGATTCCCGAGCTCTACGTGATGATAAAATCAACGAAGGTAGAAATCAAGAAAGATCATCAAGTGTTGATGATTAAGAAGACCACTAGTTTCAAGAAAAGGGGCAAAGGAAAAGAAAGGGAACTTCAACAAAGAATGGCAAGCAAGTTGCCACTCCCGTGATGAAACCCAAAGCTAGACCTAAGCCTGAAACTGAGTGCTTCTACTGCAAAGGGAATGGTCACTGGAAGCAGAACTAACCCAAATACTTGGTGGATAAGAAGGATGGCAAAGTGAACAAAGCTACATTTGATATGCATGTTATTGATGTGTATTTTACTAGTGTTTATAGTAACTCCTCGGTATTTGATACTGGTTCAGTTGCTAAGAGTAGTAACTCAAAACAAGAGTTGCAAAGTAAACAGAGACTAGTTAAGGGTGAGGTGACGATGTGTGTTGGAAATGATTCCAAGGATGATAAGATCACCATCGCACACTCCCTTTACCTTCGGGATTAATGTTGAACCTAAAATAAATGTTATTTGGTGTTTGCCTTGAGCATGAATATGATTGGATCATGTTTATTGAAATACGGTTATTCATTTAAGTCAAAGAATAATTGTTGTTCTATTTACATGAATAAAACCTTCTATGGTCATACACTCAAAATAAATGGTTTATTGAATCTCGATAGTAGTGATACACATATTCATAATATTGATGCCAAAAGATGCAAAGTTGATGATGATAGTGCAACATATTTGTGGCACTGCTGTTTATGTCATATTGGTGTAAAGCGCATGAAGAAACTCCATGCTTGTCGGATGTGGGGTTCCGGCTAACCCTTAAGGTTCAAACACTGGAGTGCGTGTGAAGTCTTTCCCTCCTACTAATCTACGCTCTAGCTTGCTAAGATCTTGCGGACGAACTCGACGAACTCGCAACATAGAAAGACACAGGGTTTATACTGGTCCGGGCCACCGTTGTGGTGTAATACCCTACTCCATTGTGGTGGTGGTGGATTGCCTCTTAGGCTGATGATGAACAATACAAGGGAAGAACAGCCTCCTGAGCTTGAGGTGTTCTTATGATTTCAGACTTGTGTGTATCTCTGGGTCCAATGAGATCTCTCTCCTCTACTGTGGTGTCTAGTCCTATTTATAGAGGCCCTGGTCCTCTTCCCAAATATCAAGCGGGAAGGGAGCCAACAATGGCGGGCAAATTTGAAGGGGGGCAGCTAGTACAGGCTATCTTGACAAAAGTGGTCTTCGCGTGTGAAAAGCTCTGGGTGACGCCGTCTTGGGCTCCACGATGACCTCCGTCTTGCAGTCCATGGTCTTGGTCTTGTTGCAACTGAAATGGCAACCTTTGCCTGATGCCTCCGTACTCCGCGGCTGCGCTTGCCCCCTTTGCACCAAGGAGGAAACAAGGATGCTGCGTGCGCTGGAGCTCGCCTGGTGTCGATCGTCATGGCTCATCTCACGAGAGCCTGGTGAGGTTCGCCTCGCCTTGATATTTCTGCTCCTCACGAGCCTGCCTGGCCAGGCCGCTCTAGAGGAGGTCTTGCGTCGTCCTCCTCGTGAGGCTTGGCCCCTCGCGAGGGTCTTGGATGCCTTGTTGATGAAAATAGGCCGTACGGCCTACTGGCTCAGCCACGCCATGGGCCACAGGCAGGCAGGTCTAGGGACCCCCATTCCCAAAACATCGACAGTGGCCCCTGCGCCCAAGGTGCGCTCAGGCTTGGCTTCGTGGCGAAGCCAAGGGTCAAGTTCGGAGCACCGCGGGCCCCCAAAAGCATGCGGCCTCGGTCGATGCGTGGCGGTTGATTGGACATGGACGTCTCCGCTTCCCCACGCTGCCTCGGCAACTGCATGACTTGACAAGTCCCTGCGCCATGCAAGGGAAACCATCATTACCTGCGATCGTGGGAGGTGCCGGTTGGCCTTCTTCCGCTATAAATGTAGAGGGGGCGGAGCCCCCATCGCCCATCTCTACCTCGCTTGCTTGCTTCTTCCTCCTTGCTCTACTGCTTGCTCCAATGGCGCCTATTAGAAGATTTTCCGCCGAAAAGAAGGGGAAAGCCCCCCGGGATGTCCCGGAGCTACTCCCGCCGAAGAAGAGGTCGATCCATCGCCGCGATGAAGCGGTGATGCAGGTGGTGATGAGGCCTTGGTGCGAGCGGCCTCCACCGGGGTACCCGCTACCCCTGTACACCCAAGCCGAGTGCTCGGGAGGATGAAGTGATGAGCAGTGCCGCCCATGCTGCATCCGGGGTAGCCGCGCCACGGCGACGCGTGCCGTCCACGCCGCGGACTCCTCATGCGAGTTGGTATTGTGGGCGCCGATGCCTCCGAGCTCCTGGATCCGCTTCCCATGGTTCTTCTCTGACGTGAAGCCGCCGAGGGGGCCTCTCGTGCTCTGGCTGCAGCACGCCGACTGCAGAGCTCTGGCGGCCGGAGCGGAGGTCGAAGCGGTCCCCACTGACAAGATCTTCATGACCTGCGGCTGGGGGGCGGGAGATCGCTCGGGTCTGTCGTGTGAGGGGCGCCCTCACGATCCACTTCAAGTGTGATGGTGCCTCCACGCTCTTCTTCAAGGTCTTCGACACCGAGGGCCGTCGCCTGGAGTGCTGCTCCGGAGAAGAGCGCGAGGCTGATGCACGCTCCGCTCGCGACCACTCTAGCAGCAGCAGCCCTTGGGAGTCCAGCAGTTCTCCTGAGCTCTACGAGACTCCGGAGACAAGCGACGACAACTACATCCCCCGAGCTCTCGCTGTGCTTGGAGCAGGGCTGCGGCATCCGGCCGCCGCTGATCTAGATGGGTTGGCGCCAGCCTCCCGTGGCCCACCGTTGATGATGGTGTCCACCACGGAAGGATGTAGATAGGATCCCCCTTAGCATCAGCTTTTGTTTCCTGCGAAGAATCATTAATCACCCTATGGGGGCATGTAAGGATATGAATTGCCTCTGTACTTATCTTCCTTGTTATGAAGATTTGATGAACGCGTGTCCCGTTAAGGCTCGATCCCCCTTTCTATCCTCGACACGGTAGGAAGCTACGGCGCACCCCTACCTGGCGCGCCAAATGTCGGATGTGGGGTTCCAGCTAACCCCTAAGGTTCAAACACTGGGGTGCGTGCGAAGTCTTTCCCTCCTATCGATCTACGCTCTAGCTCGCTAAGATCTTGCAGACGAACTCGCAACACAGAAAGACACGGGGTTTATACTGGTTCGGGCCACCATTGTGGTGTAATACCCTACTCCAGTGTGGTGGTGGTGGATTGCCTCTTAGACTGATGATGAACAATACAAGGGAAGAACAGCCTCCTGAGGTTGAGGTGTTCTTGTGCTTTCGGACTTGCGTGTATCTCTGGGTCCGATGAGATCTCTCTCCTCTACTGTGGTGGCTAGTCCTATTTATAGAGGCCCTGGTCCTCTTCCCAAATATTGAGCGGGAAGGAAGCCAACAATGGCGGGCAAATTTGAAGGGGGACAACTAGTACAAGCTATCCTGACAAAAGCGGTCTTCGCCTGTGAAAAGCTCTGGGGTGACGCCATCTTGGGCTCCACGATGACCTCCGTCTTGCAGTCCATGGTCTTGGTCTTGTTGCATCGAAATGGCAACCTTTGCATGATGCCTCGGTACTCTGCGGCTGCGCTTGACCCCTTTGTACCAAAGAGGAAACAAGGACACCGCGTACGCTGGTGCCCGCCTGGTGTCGATCGTCATGGCTCACGTCACGAGAGCCTCGTGAGGTTCGCCTCGCCTTGATATCTCTGCTCCTCGCGAGCTAGCCTGCCTAGGATGCTCCAGAGCAGGTCTCGCATCATCCGCCTCGCGAGGCTTGGCCCCTCGCAAGGGTCTTGGATGCCTTGTTGATGAAGACAGTCCGTATGGCCTGCTGGCTCAGCCACGCCATGGGCCACAGGCAGCCAGGTCTGGGGAGCCCCGTTCCCAGAACGCCGACAATGTTGATGGGTTTTTGGAATCACTTGATGCTTGTGAACCATGCCTCATGGGCAAGATGAGTAACTCCGAAACAATAGAGCGAGCCACTAACTTATCGGAAATAATACATACCGATGTATGTGGTCCAATGAGTGTTAAGGCTCGCGGCGGGTATCATTATTTTCTGACCTTCACAAATGATTTGAGAAGATATGGGTATATCTACTTGATGAACCACAAGTCTGAAACATTTGAGAAGTTCAAAGAATTTCAGAGTGAAGTGGAGAATCATCGTAACAAGAAAATAAAGTTTCTATGATCTGATCGCAGAGGCGAATATTTGAGTTATGAGTTTGGCCTTCAATAAAAACAATGTGGAATAGTTTCACAAACTCATGCCACTTGGAACACCATAGAATAATGGTGTGTGCGAACGTCATAACCGTACTTTATTAGATATGGTGTGTTTGTAGGATCAAGAAGAGGTGTCTAGAGGGGGGATGGACCCTCAACAAAGAAAAGTAGCAGTTTTTAGTTTCTTCAAGTTAAGGTGGAGCTTTAGCACAAGTTTAAACATTCACAATACATTTCAAGCAAGCATGGCAAGAGTATATGAGCAGCGAAAAGTAAAGCATGCAACTTGCAAGAAAGTAAAGGGATGCGATTGGAGTGTGCAAACACAATTGGAGACATGGAGATTTTTGGTGTGGTTCCGATAGGCGGTGCTATCGTACATCCACGTTGATGGAGACTTCAACCCACGAAGGGTAACGGTTGCACGAGTCCACGGAGGGATCCACCCATGAAGGGTCCACAAAGAAGCAACTTTGTCTATCCCACCATGGCCATCGCCCACGAAGGACTTGCCTCAATAGGGTAGATCTTCATGAAGTAGGCGATCTCCTTGCCCTTACAAACTCCTTGGTTCAACTCCACAATCTTGTCAGAGGCTCCCAAGTGACACCTAACCAATCTAGGAGACAGCACTATCCTAAGGTAATAGATGGTGTGTTGATGATGAACTCCTTGCTCTTGTGCTTCAAATGATAGTCTCTCCAACACTCAACTATCTCTCAAAGATTTGGATTCGGTGGAAAGATGATTTGAGTGGAAAGCAACTTGGGGAAGGCTAGAGATCAAGATTCATATGGTTGGAATGGAATATCTTGGTCTCAACGCATGAGTAGGTGGTTCTCTCTTAGAAAATGTATGTTGGAAGTGTAGGCACATTCTGATGGCTCTCTCCACAAATGGAGGATGTGTAGAGGGGTATAAATAGCCTCCACACAAAATCTAGCCGTTACACACAATGTACCATACTCGGTGGGACCAAATCGTAAAACTCAGTCACACCGATTTAGTTCAAAATGTGAACATTAGGATTTTCCGTGGGACCGATATGATCAACTCAGTGAGACCGATGTGCTAGGGTTATGGTAAAACCTCAACTCAGTTGACTGATTACACAAACTCGGTGGGACCGATTTTGGTAATAAGCAAAACAGAGAGTTTGTCGAGCAAACTCAGTGGGACCGATTGCATATCTCGGTGAGACCGAAATAGTTGCAACTAGTAACAAAGAGTTTGCAAGCCCATCTCGGTGAGACCGAGATCCCATTGGTGAGACCGAAGTGATTAGGGTTTCTGGCAGTGGCTATGTCAAGTGAACTCGGTGGCGCCAGATAGATCAAATCGGTGGGGCCGAGTTTGACTTTTGGTTTGGGACATATGTGGATATGAGAAAGTGGCTGAGGGCTTTGGAGCATATCACTAAGCACTTTGAGCAAGCAAACCATTAAGCAATACCTCATCCCCTTTTAATAGTATTGGCTTTCCTATGGACTCAATGTGATCTTGGATCACTAAAATGAAAATGCGGAGTCTTGAGATTTTGTGCTTTTGCCAATCCTTTGTTCTTAGCATCTTGCAGGGGTTCCACATCCTCTTGTCCATGCCACTCCATTTGTTGAACTTATCTAAAATATACTAGATAAAAACATTAGTACAACAAGAGATATGCTGGCATTAATTACCAAAATCACCCAGGGAGCACTTGTGCTTTCAATCTCCCCCTTTTTGGTAATTGCTGACAACATACATCAAAGCTTTACATAAAGATATAAAGATTAGCAAGTAAAGCTTTGGAAAGACATGTAACATGCATAAGCTCCCCCTTCGTGTATGCAATCATGTAAATATGGAATATAAGAGCATGTGATTGCATAAGCATGACAGAGCAAGCGATGTGTTACATGTATCTTGGCTGTATGCATCAGAGCAAATGATGTGAATATAGGAATTGTACCTTCATGTTCATGAGTCCTTCTTGCAAACAATATATACATCAGCAAGAGATCATCATACACATGAGTGTGATGCATATACTTAGCTTGTGGTCTTGAGAAAGCTTTGGAAGAGATGAACCTTAGTAAACAAGGTTAGATAACACAGAAACATCTACTAAACAGAGCAAGAACAACAAACCGCAAGAGTACCAAGATTGGGATGATATGTAGAGAGTGAGTACTAGGTACTCTATTGTATATAGACATGTACCCCAAGGGTAGAGATATGCAATGAATTCAAAGATTTCCTTCCCTTAGAAGTCTTTCTCCCCGTGAATCTTATATTGGATAATGGGAGAAGATATGGAAAAAAAATCAGAGCAAAACAAATCAGATCACACAGAAACATAGCACCAACTGACATGTCTTTCCCTTCTAAAGACATGTGACTTCTCTCCTCTTGAATACCCATCATCTGGGGCGGGCTCTAATGTGATTTCTCCCCCTTTGAAGTACTCTCCCCCTTTTGAAATGATTAATCTTTGATGTGATCTCTCTCCCCCTTTGACATCAATTTCCAAGAAGGGATCTTCTGGATTGTGAGTCAAAATAGGTTTGGTCCTTGAGTCACAGAGCAAAGCAGCATATAGAATGTGATGCTGGTAGAGGACAAGAATCATTGAGTGAAGCTGGAGTAAATGTGCAGGATGCAAATGGCAAAGTGTTTTCTCGGCATTGAAATCGGTAACACAGAGTTGTTTTCTTCGGTGGCACCGAGATGGTTCGGTTTGACCGAAAGAGACAAACCGATGTGTCCGAGTCCCACACAGAAAGACCATTTGTCATCTTAGATCACTAGGCAAATAAGATCTCACAAAGATTTGCAAGGAATTAACTAAAGGATTTGCAATGAATTGGATGCAGGGAATGCAGAACATAACAAAGAAAAGAAAAACTAGATGAAGTTTTTTATATAAGAAGGGGAAAAATATGCAAGAAACAAATGCAAGAACACAGATAAACACTAGAGAACTTCATCTAGGATTGGTCGGCGACAAAGTCACCTATGTTGGAGTATATTGACTGAGGAGTCAAGTGAGAACACTTGATCGTAGGTCATACTCATCGTTGAAGCTCAAAATGGGGTTACCATTTTTTCGTTTAAGCATTTGATGTATTCGCATCTTGTTGAGTTGCTTTGACCCATGATTTGGGTCTCTAAGATGGAATAACATACCTTGGGTGGTTGGTACATCCATTTTGCATCATGCTTTTATATCGATATTTATTGCATTATGGGCTGTTATTACACATTATGTCACAATACTTGTGCCTATTCTCTCTTATTTTACAAGGTTTACATAAAGAGGGAGAATGCCGGCAGCTGGGATTCAGGGCTGGAAAAGGAGCAAATATTAGAGACCTATTCTGCACAACTCCAAAATTCCTGAAACTTCACGGAAGCTATTTCTAGAATATATAAAAAATACTGAGCGCAAGAAGTTGCAGAGGGGGGCCACACCCTGGCCACGAGGGTTGGGGGCACGCCCCTTACCTCGTGGGCCCCCTGGTGGCCCTCCAATGCCCATCTTCTGCAATATGGAGTCTTTCATTGAGGAAAAAATCATAAGAAAGCTTTCGGGACGAGACTCTGCCACCATGAGGTGGAACCTTGGCAGAACCAATCTAGGGCTCTGGCGGAGCTGTTCTGCCGGGGAAACTTCCCTCCGGGAGGGGGAAGTCATCACCATCGTCATCACCAATGATCCTCTCATCCGGTGGGGGTCATTCTTCATCAACATCTTCACTAGCACCATCTCCTCTCAAACCCTAGTTCATCTCTTATATCCAATCTTTGTATCCAAACCTCAGATTGGTACCTTTGGGTTGCTACTAGTGTTGATTACTCCTTGTAGTTGATGCTAGTTGGTTTACTTGGTGGAAGATCATATGTTCAGATCCATTATGCATATTAACACCCCTCTGATTATGAACATGAATATGCTTTGTGAGTAGTTACGTTTGTTCTTGAGGACATGGGAGAAGTCTTGCTATTAGTAGTCATGTGAATTTGGTATTCGTTCGATATTTTGATGAGATGTATGTTGTCATCCCTCTAGTGGTGTCATGTGAATGTCGACTACATGACACTTCACCATTGTTTGGGCCTAGAGGGAGGCATTGGGAAGTAATAAGTAGATAATGGGTTGCTAGAGTGACAGAAGCTGTAACCCTAGTTTATGTGTTGCTTCGTAAGGGTCTGATTTGGATCCATATGTTTCTTGCTATGGTTAGGTTTACCTTAATACTTCTGTTGTTGTTGAGGATGCTTGCAATAGGGGTTAATCATAAGTGGGATGCTTGTCCAAGTAAGGGAAGCACCCAAGCACCGGTCCACCCACAAATCATATTATCACAGTATCGAATGCGAATTATATGATCGTGATGAAAACAAGCTTGGCGATAATTCCCATGTGTCCTCGGGAGCGCTTTACATGATATAAGAGTTTGTCCAGGCTTGTCCTTTGCTACAAAAAGGATTGGGCCATATTGCTACACTTCATTTACTTTTATTACTTGCTACTCGTTACCAATTACCTTATCACAAAACTATCTGTTACCGATAATTTCAGTGCTTGCACAGAATACCTTGCTGAAAACCGCTTATCATTTCCTTCTGCTCCTCGTTGGGTTCAACACTCTTACTTATCGGAAGGACTATGATAGATCCCCTATACTTGTGGGTCATCGGTGGTGGTGTTGAACTTGTGTGGGATGCTCAAGGTTGATGTAGCTCATCAATGATTGGGAGCACCACCTGTAGTTTGAGTTCATCTACCTACATGGGTTAGTCTAGCAAGGAAGAGCACTTGTGTATCCAAAATGACAGTCATGAATTTGGTACCAAACGAAATTTGATATATAGAACTGGTCAAAGGGTATGTTGAAGGGTTTCATGCTTCCTTGTCTTCAACCACCATATTGTAGAGACTTGGTGATGTAGAGATTGCCCAAGATGTGAGTGAGTTGCAATCTCATAGATTTAGATTCATCCAAGTACCTACAAGGGTTAGATAGCATGCAAGGGTGCAAATATATCCAAGATATATGATCATCATCATAAGAGAAATTTTATGGAATAGTCAAAGGCTCATGCCTTGCATGTATCCAAATGGAGATTCTACTCCAAGTTTGAAGCATCAATGATGTTCAATTCACCCCTCAAACGGCAAAATGCTTTCTCCTCAAGCGGTTTGGTGAAAATATCCGCCAATTGCTTATTGGTACGAACATGCTTAAGATCATTGTCCCCTTATGTAGCGACCCGACCTCAAACTGTCAAGTCTCTCTGTGCTTCAGTGTCATCCCTGGATCGGTAATGCTGACATACACAGTACTCGAAGGATTTATAACAGAGTGGCGATCACACACTTATTACATCGAATGTCTCAAGATAGAACTTATTACAATAAATATGGCCTAAGGCCATCTAATACAATAACAGCGGAAGGCTTGGAAGATAAAGTGAGTCCATCAACTCCAACGGCATAGCTGAGTGCATGACAAATGACCTATCGCATCTTACTCCTCATCTGAAAAGTCTGCAACATGATATGTTGCAGCCCGAAAACGGGTCAACACATGGAATATGCTGGCAATGTAACACATGAGAGTAATAAACAGATAAATGCTATCACTACATGCATATAAGGCTGGTGGAGGCTGTATGGTTAATATGTTTTGTGAAAAGTCAATTTTTTCCTACAACAAAGGAATATATTTTATTTAACTATCATGGTAGTTGAACAACATTGAGAAGGTTCCTCCAACTCAATCCCAATTAAAAGTAATTATCAACCCAACAAATTAATTTAGAGTGATGAGATCCATATCAAAATCCACGAACCAGATACTCAAGATGTCCAAAACCGGGGACACAGCTAACCATGATTAGTTTGTACACTTTGCAGAGGTTTGCGCACTTTTCCCCACAAGACTCGATCTCCTCCATTGGATTTCCTGCACTACAGGGTGTTTGAGAAATGGATGACCGAGACACAATCTTTCAGAAGCATTTGCTCTCTACTCCGGGCGGACCGGTACACCTACAATCCCCTACATCTGCTAGTCCACCTCTTCAAGAACTCACGCAACTTCTCAACTATGCCAGAGCCCATAATGGCTTGTGGCTACACACGGAAGTTTCTAGCATGAATAGTCTTATGATACCTTTGAGCATGGGTGGCGGACCGTAGGATGACCACACGGTTACTCCGGGATATCCTAGGACAACACTGGATTCTCCAGGTGCCCACAAGCAATCCACCCAAATGTGTATTAAAGTTGCCACCTTAAGTTGAACCATTAAATTAACAACTCACATCTGTCATGGATACACTCAATCCCAATCCACGTCTACGAGCATAGCATGGCAATATAAGCATAACGTAGAAGTAACTCCCAAGAGTTTGATAATAAAACAGGTAATAGGTTCTACCTCATTATCTACTTCCCAGTGCCACATGTTAGGAGATCCTACTCATGCAATGTGTGAAGGTTGAAACTAATGCATAAAAACTGGGTGATAAAGGGGTATGATCAAAGTGTTACTTGCCTTGCTGATGATCTGCAAATCCTAAAGACTCGTAGTAGCACGCTTCACACTCCGGGTGTTCTATCGTAAATAAAAAATAGCATACATAAGCAATCAAGCAAAGCTGCACGGGTAAAACTCAAATAAGAAGATCTAACCAGAAAGTTCAACTGAAGAACTCCGGTTTGCAAAAAGAATCAAATCAAGCGGAGCAACGAAAGTCAAACTGCGAAAGAAACTAGATCCGATTACTAATCTGGCCTAAAGTCAAGTTTTATAGTACCAAAATCTTGTTCAAGTTGGTTAAACAGAAAGGGGGCTTCGAGATGAAGATCCAGGCGCTTGAATCGCCTGATTCCGACTAACGAGCGAAAAGATAAACTAAAACGAAAAACAGGGCGGAAATCACGATCGAAAATAATCACGGAAAATCCTAGAAAAAGAAAAACTGACGAACATGCTAAGGAAAGAATGTTCGCTGTCTGTGACTAACGGATGAGCGCCGTTCGTTAAAACAAACGTACGGACGAATGTCCGCAAAATAAATAAACCGACGGAAAAACCGAACCGATCTAATCTAAAAAACGAATGTTGGTTTTCAAAATAAAACTAAACGGTTTTTTTAAAACCGGCGGCTACCTCGGCAAACGTGACGGCGGTGGCGGCGGCCATTCTGGCGGGGTCGGTGGCGGCGTCTGGCGACGGGGCGGCGGTGGCTGGGTGCGGGGCTTGGGCGGCTAGGGTTCGGTGGATCGGGGCTGGGCTGGCGGCTCGGGCCTCGGCCTTTTAAGAGGTCAGCCGGGTCGGTGTCCCAGGCGGACACGGCCCGGTAGGTCGGTTTCCTTTTTTAAACGTGCCGCAGAAAAACAAAGAAAAGAAATACTAAACGGACTCCAAAAATCCTGAAATATATTTTCTCCGTCCTCTAAAAATACGCCGGCCAAGGTGAACATTTATTTGGGCCTCTAATGCAACTTTGAAAAACGCATATTTTTCTAATTCAAATAAAATAGCAATAAAACCCCAAATAAAAATACAAATTGATTTTAATATTTTTCCTCAACATTTCATTTATTTTGGAGAAGTCATATTATCTCCTCTCATATAATTTTAATATGAAATATTTTTGGGGAGAAAAATAATTAAAACCAAAGTGATCCTTTTTTCAATATTTGATAAAACTCAAATATGAGAACGAGGGAAAATCCCCAACTCTCTCCGAGGGTCCTTGAGTTGCTTAGGATTTCGAGGATCACAAAACGAAATGCAATAAAATATGATATGCATGAATGACCTATGTATAACATTCCAAATTGAAAATTTGGGATGTTACAATACCCCCCTTAAGATGAATCTCGCCCTCGAGATTCTGGTTGGCTAGAAAATAGGTGTGGGTGGGCTTTGCGTATATCATCCTCTCTTTCCCAGGTGGCTTCGTCCTCGGTATGGTGGCTCCACTAAACTTTGCACAACTTGATAACCTTGCAGCGGGTAACTCGACTGGCAAACTCGAGAATCTTGACTGGTTTCTCCTCATACGTTAAATCATTGTCCAACTAAATTGCTTCCAGGGGCACTATATCTCTCAGAGGAATATCGGCCATCTCAGCATGGCACTTCTTCAACTGGGAAACGTGAAACACGTCATGAACTCCTGACAGTCCTTCAGGTAACTCCAACTTATAAGCAACCTCTCCCATCCATTCCAAAACACGGTACGGTCCTACAAATCTCGGGGCTAACTTTCCCTTAACTCTGAAATGCTTAACTCCTCGCAGAGGTGACACTCGCAGATATGCTATGTCTCCGATTTCATAGACTACCTCCTTGCGTTTTGAGTCTGCATAACTCTTCTATCTGGACTGAGCTACCTTCAGTCTATCTCGGATCAGCTTAACCTTCTCCTCAGACTCCTTAATCAAATCCGGTCCAAACAACTGGCGGTCTCCAACTTCATCCCACATCAACGGTGTTCGGCATCTTCTTCCATACAGGGCTTCAAACGGTGCCATCTTCAAACTCGCCTGGTAGATGTTGTTGTACGAGAACTCCGCGTAGGGTAAATTATCATCCGAACTAGACCCATAGTCTAGTGCACAAGCTCTCAACATGTCCTCCAGAATCTGATTGACTCTCTCAGTCTGTCCATCTGTCTGCGGGTGAAAACATGTATTGAACTCCAGCCTGGTTCCCAAGTCTGGTGCAGTTGGTGCCAAAACTTTGAAGTAAACTGTGTTCCTCTATCTGATATCATGGTCCTCGGAACTCCATGCAGACATACGATCCTGGTCATATATATCTTGGCCAACTTCGCACTTGTATAGGTGGTTTTCACTGGGATAAAGTGATCTACTTTGGTCAAGCGGTCCGCTACTACCCAGATAGAATCATATCCCGATCGAGTCCTGGGTAATCCGGTGATAAAATCCATGCCAAGCTTATCCCACTTCCATTCGGGTATCGGCATGGGCTGCAATAATCCTGCTAGCTTCTGATGTTTGGCCTTCACTCTCTGACACACATCACATATGGCTACAAACTCGGCAATAACCTTCTTCACACCAGTCCGCCAGAAACGCTCCTTCAAATCCAATTACATCTTGGTGTTTCTGGGGTGTATCGAGTATGGTGAGTCATGAGCTTCCTGTAATATCAACTTCCTAATCTCGGCATTATTGGGCAAAAATATACGGTCCTCAAACCACAAGGTGTCGTGCTCATCCTCATAAAACCTTTGGCTTTGCCTTCACTCATCTTCTCCTTTATCTCGACAATTTCTTTGTCATCCTTCTGGGCTTCTCGAATCTTTCCCAACAAGGTTGACTGAACTTCCATGGTTGTAACAAAATCTGTAGGAACAATCTCTAAACGTAGCTCCCTGAAATCTTCTGCTAACTCCCTTGGCAAACCTAGTGTTAGTAAGGTATTGGCATAACTCTTTCGGCTCAAAGCGTCTGCTACGACATTGGCCTTTCTCGGATGATAGTGAAACTTCATATCATAATCCATTATAAGCTCCAACCATCTCCTTTGCCTGAGGTTCAACTCCTTCTGTGTGAAAATGTACTTCAAACTCTTATGATCCGTGTACACATCACAATGGTTCCCAATAAGAAAATGTCTCTAGGTTTTTCGCGCATGCACTGTCGCTGCCAACTTCAAATCATGCGTGGCATAATTCAACTCATGCGGTTGAAGTTGTCGTGAGGCATATGAAACAACTCTTCCGTCTTGCATAAGTACTCCTCAAAGTCCTAAGCGAGAGGTGTCGCAATACACCTGGAAATCCTTGCGTATATCTGGCAGAATCAACACTAGGGCTGTAGTCAAATGTTTATTTAACTCCTGAAAACTTGCTTCACATTCCTCAGTCCAATGGAACTTGGTATCCTTCTTCAACAACATCGTCATAGGCTTTGCAATCTTAGAGAAATTTTCAATGAATCTCCGATAGTATCCCGCGAGTCCAAGAAAATTGCGGATCTCCCCAACTGAGGTGGGTGCCAACCACTCAGTGACCGACTAAACTTTGGTGGGATCTACTGCTATACCTTCTCCTGATATAACATATCCAAGAAATCCAACTTCCTTCAACCAAAACTCACATTTGTTGAATTTGGCATACAACTGATGTTCCCTGAGTTTCTCGAGAACTAAACACAAATGCTCCTTATGTTCCTCTTCATTCTTTGAGTATACTAAAATATCATCAATGAACACCACAACAAACTTATCCAAGAACTCCATGAACACCTTATTCATCATACTCATAAAATAGGCAGGGGCGTTAGTCAATCCAAATGACATAACTGTATACTCATAAAACCCATACCTTGTGGTAAAAGCTGTCTTAGGTATATCCTTTTCTCGAATCTTCAGCTGGTGGTAACCTGATCGTAGGTCAATCTTCGAAAACACTTTAGCTCCTTGCAGCTGGTCAAACAGATCATTGATCATCGGCAGTGGGTACTTGTTCTTGATTGTCACTTCATTCAATGCCCGATAATCAACAACCATTCTCAGAGACTTATCCTTCTTCTCAACCAATAGCACTGGGGCTCCCCATGGTGATGAACTCCGTCAGATGTATCCTTTCTCCAATAACTCCTTAATTTGTTTATTGATCTCCTCCAGATCATTCACGGGCATCCAGTATGGTCTATTTGATATAGGCCCGGTGCCTGGCAACAGCTCTATCAAAAATTCTATGTCTCGATCTGGTGGCATTCCTGGTAACTCCTCTGGAAATACATCTAGGTAATCCCTCACAACAGGCACTTCCTCCTGAACAACTCCCATGAGAGAATGTAGTTGGGTACTCCTTGGCACATCCCTAGATACATACTTGATCCTTTTTCCCTCCGGGGTGGTAAGTAGAATTGACTTACTGGCGCAATCGATGTTTCCTCCAAACATCAACGGCCAATCCATTCCTAATATCACATCCAATCCTTGCGACTCCAAAATTATCAAGTCAGAGGGGAAAATATGACTACCTATGGTTAATGGCATCTAAAAACATCCACTGCTTGCTATATACTCGGCTCCGGGTGAGCTTACTAGCATAGGTGTCTTAAGAAATCTAGTGGGCAACTTATACTTATTCACAAATCCCCTTGATATGTATGAATGCGATGCACCAGTATCAAAAAGTACGATTGCGATAAACGGCTCAACTAAAAACTTACCGATAACCGCATCTGCTTGCTCTTCAACCTCCTCCACAGTCACATGGTTCACTTGTCCTTTGTTAAATGGATTGGGCTTCTTCCTAGAGCTCCCATTACCATTTCCGTTCTTTGCTTCAAGGCACTCAGTGGCATAGTGTCCAGTCTTCCCGCACTTGAAACAAGTAACGTGGCTTAGGTCACTCTTGGCGGGTGTGGTTGGATTGGAACGGTTCTGATTGCTGCTTACTCCATTCCCATTCCCATTCTTTGGGCCATTATTATTATGAGAACTTCCTCCATTTGTGAGTGTGGCCTCCATGGTTATGGGTAAGCCCTCCCGAGTTCGGGGTAAAGCAAGGTTTCTGCTGAGCTCCTGAATTGTACCTCCCTTGTCCATATTTCCTCTTGTGGCTCCCTATCTGCTGCTGCTTCCCTTCGATCATGAGAGCTTTATCTACCAACTCCTGGTAGTTGTTAAATGTTGCCACCATTAACTGCATACTCATCTCATCATTCAGCCCTTCCATAAACTTCTCCTGCTTCGCGGCATCTGTGGCCACATCATCTAGGGCATAGCGGGATAACTTACAAAACTCCTCCACGTACTGGCCTAAAATACGGTTTCCTTGGCGTAAGTTGCGAAACTCACGCTTCTTCATGCTCATGGCTCCAGTGGATACATGGGCTATGCGTAAAGCTTGCTGAAACGGCTCCCAAGTGACATTGGCTATAGGAAAAGTGGCTGCGTAATTCTCCCACCATGAGGCTGCTGGTCCATCCAATTGGTGCGCGGCAAAACGCACCTTCTCAGCATCTGTGCAACCTGCGGTGGTCAACTCCCTTCCAATCCTGTGCAGCCAATCATCAGCAACTATTGGCTTGGTGCTACTGGAAAACACCAGCGACTGCAGCCTCAGAAAACGGGCTAAGTTGTCAACTGGGGTGGTGGCGGTGGGTTGTTGTTGTTGCCTTGGTTCTGAACTAACAACTGCATCAATGCATTCTACTGCTGGATCAACTGAGTGAGCTCCGGTGGGAAACCAAAACCGGGGTCACGTCTCGGAGGCATCTGATGGGTTTAGAGGGAAGAGATTAGAATAGAATGAGGTCTAATGAGAAAACACTACCCATATGCACACGAGACAAACACAATCATATCATATCACTCAATCAATCAAGCAAGGGCATACAATCGGTCTAACTATTGTTATAGTCGTCGAACTACTAATATTTACATGGGGGTACTACTAATATGGGGGTCTACTAGAAATTTTGATCAGTGGAAGCTATCCGGGACAAAGTCGGTGTCATCGATGATGATGTAGTCTTCAGAACGAATCTCCTTGGGTTCGTCGTCTTCTCCTCCTGGCGTAGGGTCTCCCACAAAAACTCCTAGCTTCCTTGCCATGTCGTCATTCCTCTCCAGAAGTATCATCATTTCCTCCTCATATCCATCGTGTGTAGACTTAAGCTCTTCTTCTAGCTCTGTGATCCTGATCATTGCCTTCTTCAAATCCATCATGCTTGTGCACATCTGGTTCTCCTGGCGACGAATGTGATGGTTTAATTCCTGGATGAATGATGCAATGGACATGTCCTTCCTGGTGTTGATCATCTCCCATTTCTCATCTCGACGCCCACATATCTGGTAGATAGTGTCCTTAAGCTCCTTGTGGTAAACTTTGCTGATGCGTCCTATAGCAATGTGGGCTGCCATACTCTTGCCTAGACTCCAAGTTTGTGCATCAAAGGAAAACTCTATGGGTTTAGTGACTGGCGTGAACGTCCTTCCTGGAACTTGAACTCGAATCATCCAGCGCTCCTCCTCTGTTAAAGTGGCGGTGTAGATCCCGGTGAAGCTTGGTATTCCAATGTTCAGGTACTTAGTGACTTCCTTCAAGTGTCATCCAAAAGGTGTGTCTTCATCCGATTGTGCAAACTTGTTCCTCGAGTCCGCCATCCTAAAGAGTAGAAAATGGAGAGGAGTCAGAAATAAGTAGAGAAGAGTGGCCTATGGTTTTTCTTAGTGGTCGTGTCCTACATTCAGCGTGTGCTCTAATACCATCTTGTAGCGACCCGACCTGAAACGGTCAAGTCTCTGTGCTTCAGTGTCATCCCTGGATCGGTAATGCTGACACAACAGTACTCGAAATTTATAACAAAGTGGCAATCACACACTTATTACATCGAATGTCTCAAAAGAGAACTTATTACAATAAATATGGCTTAAGGCCATCTAATACAATAACAGCAGAAGGCTTGGAAGATAAAGTGAGTCCATCAACTCCAACAGCATAGCTGAGTGCATGACAAATGACCTATCGCATCTTACTCCTCGTCTGAAAAGTCTGCAACAGGATACGTTGCAGCCCAAAAATGGGTAAGCACATGGAATATGCTGGCAATGTAACACATGAGAGTAATGAACAGATAAATGCTATCACTACATGCATATAAGGCTGGTGGAGGCTGTATGGTTAATATGTTTTGCGAAAAGCCAATTTTTCCCTACAACAAAGGAATATATTTTATTTAACTATCATGGTAGTTGAACAACATTGAGAAGGTTCCTCCAACTCAATCCCAATTAAAAGTAATTATCAACACAACAAATTAATTTAGAGTGATGAGATCCATATGATAATCCACGAACCAGATACTCCAGATGTCCATAACCAGGGACACGGCTAACCATGATTAGTTTGTACACTCTGTAGAGGTTTGTGCACTTTTCCCCACAAGACTCGATCTCCTCCGTTGGATTTCTCACACTACAGGGTGTTTGAGAAACGGATGACCGAGACACAATCTTCAGAAGCATTTGCTCTCTACTCCGGGCGGACCGGTACACCTACAATCCCCTACATCTGCTAGTGCACCTCTTCAAGAACTCACGCAACTTACTCAACTATGCCAGAGCCCATAATGGCATGTGGCTGCACACGGAAGTTTCTATCATGAATAGTCTTATGATCCCTTTTAGCCTGGGTGGCGGACCGTAGGATGATCACACGGGTACTCCGGGATATCCTAGGACAACACTGGATTCTCCAGGTGCCCACAAGCAATCCACCCAGATGTGTACTAAAGTTGCCACCTTAAGTTGAACCATTAAATTAACAACTCACATCTGTCATGGATACGCTCAAACCCAATCCACATCTACAAGCATAGCATGGCAATATAAGCATAACGTAGAAGTAACTCCCAAGGGTTTGATAATAAAACAGGTAATAGGTTCTACCTCATTATCTACTTCCCAGACCCACATGTTAGGAGATCCTACTCATGCAATGTGTGAAGGTTGAAACTAATTCATAAAAACTGGGTGATAAAGGGTTATGATCAAAGTGTTACTTGCCTTGCTGACGATCTGCAAATCCTAAAGACTCGTAGTAGCATGCTTCACACTCCGGGTGTTCTATCGCAAAACAAACAATATCATACATAAGCAATCAAGGAAAGTTGCACGGGTAAAACTTAAATAAGAAGATCTAACCAGAAAATGCAACTGAATAACTCCGGTTTGCAAAAAGAATCAAATCAAACGAAGCAACAAAACTCAAATTGCGAAAGAAACAAGATCCGATTACTAATCTGGACTAAAGTCAAATTTAAAGTACCAAAATCTTGTTCAAGTTGGTTAAACAGAAAGAGGGCTTCGAGATGAAGATCCAAGCGCTTGAATCGCCTGATTCCGATTAACGAGCGAAAAGATAAACTAAAACGAAAAACAGGGCGGAAATCACAATCGAAAATAATTGCGGAAAATCCTGGAAAAAGAAAAACTGACGAACAGACTAACGAAAGAACGTTCGCTGTCTATGAGTAACGGATGAACGGCATTCGTTAAAACGAACGTACGAACGAACATCCGCAAAGTAAATAAACCGACGGAAAAACTGAACCGATCTAATCTAAAAAAACGAATCTAGGTTTTCGAAATAAAACCGAATGATTTTTTTAAAATGGCGGCTACCTCGCCAAACGTGATGGCGGCGGCGACGGCAACTCCGGCGGGGTTAGCGGCGGCATCTGGCGGCGAGGCGGTGGCGTCGGCTGGGTGCGAGGCTTGGGCAGCTAGGGTTCAGCGGATCGGGGCGGGGCTGGCGGCTCGGGCCTCGGACTTTTAAGAGGCCGGCCGGGTCGGTGTCCCAGGCGGACACGGCCCGGTTGGTCGGTTTCCTTTTTTTAAACATGCCACAGAAAAACAAAGAAAATAAATACTAAATGGACTCCAAAAATCCTGAAATACACTTTCCCCGTCCTCTAAAAATACGCCGGACAAGGTGAACATTTATTTGGGCCTCTAATGCAATTTTGAGAAACGCATATTTTTCCTAATTCAAATAAAATAGAGATAAAACCCCAAATAAAAATACAAATTGATTTTAATATTTTTCCTCCAACATTTCATTTATTTTGGAGAAGTCATATTATCTCCTCTCATATAATTTTAATATGAAATATTTTTGGGGAGAAAAATAATTAAAATCAAAGTGATCTTTTTTCAATATTTGATAAAACTCAAATATGAGAACGAGGGAAAATCCCCAACTCTCTCCGAGGGTCCTTGAGTTGCTTAGGATTTCGAGGATCACAAAATGAAATGCAATAAAATATGATATGCATGAATGACCTATGTATAACATTTCAAATTGAAAATTTGGGATGTTACACCTTTAGCAACATGATCCCGAATGAAATGATGATGAACTTCAATATGCTTAGTTCGAGAATGTTGCACGGGATTATGAACAATCGTAATAGCACTTTCATTGTCACAAAGCAATGGAACATGTTTCACATAGATCCCATAATCTTTAAGAGTTTGGGTCATCCAAAGTAATTGAGCACAACATGAACCGGCGGCAATGTATTCCGCTTCGGCGGTGGATAAGGATACCGAGTTTTGTTTCTTGGAGGACCAAGATAAAAGAAATCTACCAAGAAATTGACAAGTACCCGATGTGGACTTTCTATCAACCTTGTCACCGGCATAGTCCGAATCGGAGTAGCCAACAAGATCGAAAGAAGACCTCTTAGGGTACCAAATGCCAAAATTTGGTGTATGAATTAGGTATCTCACTATCATTTTCACAGCCTTAAGATGACATTCTTTGGGGGCCGCTTGATATCGTGCACACATGCACACACTTCGCATAATATCGGGACAGGAGGCACATAGATATAACAATGAACGAATCATAGAACAATAAACCTTTTGGTCAACCGATTTGCCATCCTTAGTCAAGTCAAGATGTCCACTAGTAGGCATGGGTGTTTTCATACCTTTGCATTCTTGCATGTTGAACTTCTTGAATGAGTCCTTGGTGTACTTTGTCTGAGAGACAAAGGTGCCTTCCTTAGTTTGCTTGATTTGCAAACCAAGAAAGAACTTGAGTTCACTCATCATAGATATCTCAAACTTCTCCAACATTAGCTTTCCAAACTTTTCACTAAAATGGGGGTTAGTTGAACCAAATATGATATCATCAACATAAATTTGGCACACAAATAATTCACCATTAACCCTTTTCATAAAAAGAGTAGAATCAATCTTTCCAATATCAAACCCTTTTTCAATAAGGAACTTGGTCAAGCATTTATACCACGCTCTAGGAGCTTGTTTAAGACCATAAAGAGCTTTGTGGAGTTTGTAAACATGATCAGGTTTGTTAGGATTAACAAAGCCGAGAGGCTGTTTAACATAAACTTCCTCCTCGATTTCTCCATTTAGAAAAGCACTTTTAATGTCGATTTGGTACAAGGTGATATCATGGTGATTAGCATAGGCAAGTAAGATGCGGATGGACTCAAGTCTAGCAACGGGGGCATATGTCTCACCATAGTCCATACCTTTGACTTGAGTGTAGCCTTGGGCGATGAGACATGCTTTGTTGCGAACGACTTGTCCATCTTCATCGTGCTTGTTGCGAAACACCCATTTGGTACCGATGATGTTGTGGTTGGTGTCGGGCTTCTCGACCAATGTCCACACGTGGTTTCTCTCGAAGTTGTGTAGCTCTTCATGCATGGCATTTATACAATCTGGATCTTCCAATGCTTCTTCAACCTTCATAGGTTCAATGCTAGAGATGAATGAATAATGTTCACAAAAGTTTGCCAAACGAGTTTTAGAGCGAGCAATTCTCCCAGTTTGGATATCATTGAAGATTTTCTCGACGGGATGGTCTCTTGTGACTCTTGCTCTAACTCGTGAGAGCTTTTGTTTGGGTCGGGGTGGAACATCTTCTTCATCATCTCATTCCTCTTCTTGGCCTTCTTCACTGTTGACGTTGTCGTTCTCTTGTCTAGGTGGCAAAGGAGGTTGATGGGGTTCATCTTGGTGTATTTCCTCGTTCTCTTCATCTTGGTGTGTCCCACTTGTGGATGCTTCCATGTCAACTCTTGGTTCACCTTGTCATGAGGTAGAAGCTTCCACTTGGATGGACGAGGTACTCTCCTTCACCTCCGTTGGATGAATCTTGCCAATAGACAAATCTTGGATTGCTTCCTAAGGGTCTTTTGGGTGAAATTGTTGTATACACAGTAAGTGTGAGAGTTTGAGCCATAACCAAGTAGGAAACCCTCATGAGATTTAGGAGCAAATTTAGAACGATGATGCTTATCAAGAATGTAACACTTTGAGCCGAATACTCGAAAGTATCCAACTTGGGGTTTGTTACCGGTGAGAAGCTCGTATGCCGTATTGCTGAGTAGCTTCTGAAGATACAGAGATTTGTTGCATGACAAGCTGTCTCAACTGCTTCTGCCAAAAGTGTTTTGGCGTCTTGTACTCATCAATCACCATTCTCGCCATCTCAATAAGAGTCCGGTTCTTCCTCTCAACAACTCCATTTTGTTGAGGTGTGTACGTAGCCGAGAACTTGTGTGAAATCCCTTCTTCATCAAGAAATGTATCCACATTTGCGTTCTTGAACTCTGTTCCATTGTCAATGCGAACCTTATTGATCCTCACTTCAAATTGATTATGAGCCTTCCTAGCGAAGTTCTTGAAGATCTTTTGGACCTGCAATTTATCATCAAGAAAGAAAACCCATGTAAATCTTGAAAAATCATCGACTATGACTAGACCAAATGAGTTACCACCGAGACTTTTATAGGTATTGGAAACAAAGATATCCATATGAAGTAGCTCGGGCGGTCTTCTTGTGGTCATGATGTTCTTCACGGGGTGACTTCCTCCAACTTGTTTTCCTGCTTGATAAGCACTGCACAATCTAACCTTGTCAAATGAAACATCTTTCACTCCAAGGATATGATCACCTTTAATTAGCTTGTCAAGATTTCGCATGCCCACGTGACCTAACCTTCTATGCCACAACCAACCTTTGGAAGATTCAGCAATTAAGAAAGTTCTAGGTTGAGCCTTTTTAGTGAAATCAACAATGTAAAGATCACCTCTATGTAAACCGGTAAAGACCATTTTATGATTATCTCTACAAAACACTTGGCAATCTACTTCAGTAAATAGGACATTGAAACCAAAGTCAACAAGTCTAGATACGAAAAGTAAATTATAGCCAAGGGATTCAATGAGCATAAAATTTTGTATGAGCTATCATGTGAGATGGCCACCTTACCTAGGCCATCCACCTTACCCTTTGAGTTGCCACCAAAAGTGACATACTTTCGAGGGTCATCGTTTTCAACAAGCTCATGAAACATGTCCTTATCTCCGGTCATGTTATCGGTACATCCACTATCAAGAACCCATTCCTTTCCTCCAGACATGTAGCCACGAAGATTTGCCATAAGACCAAAGTGTCGCATAGACTCGTCGAGATCAAAGTCACTATCATCATCCTCATCATAGTATCCATTTTCAACATCGTCTTGTGATGGATCAATTCCTAGAGAGAGTAATTCATTAGATAAATGATCATAACAATAATCATCTTTATGAATTATAATGGCTTCAGAGATGATATTGCTAATGATTCCAACATCTCCTTTGGCACACATGTGGTTGGTAAGCTCAAATAAACAATCACAAAACTTAGGATCATTGGAATTCATCTTACTCAAAGCAATAGACTTGTGAAGAATCTCATCTAAGTTTTGCAAGGAATAATTTGGAAATCGTTCCTTAAGAAATCTCCATATGGTGTAAGCACAATCAAGAGCGGGCAAGCTAGCAATCAAGTTTCTAGATAATCCTCTAGTGATTAAATGACAGTTCTAAGATTACGGATCATGTCAATAGACTCATCAAGGGCAGGATGCAAGGGGTCAACAAGGCACGCACAAGGACTATTAATGTACTTGTTCAAATGATATTCATTGAAAATCTCAAGCATCTCAATTTTCCACTCATGAAAGAACTCTCCATCAAGTATAGGCACTCTACGTCTAAGAATCCCCAACGTAGACTCATCCATCTTTCTCCAATGGCAATTAAACCAAAGCAATGGAGACCAATGCTCTGATACCGATTGTAGGATCGAGAAGTGGTGTCTAGAGGGGGGAATAGACCCTCAACAAAGAAAAGTAGTAGTTTTTAGCTTCTTTAAGTTAAGGTGGAGTTTTAGCACAAGTTTAAGCATTCACAATACATTTCAAGCAAGCATGGCAAGAGTATATGAGCAGCGGAAAGTAAAGCATGCAACTTGCTAGAAAGTAAAGGGATGGCATTGGAGTGTGCAAACGCAATTGGAGACACGGAGATTTTTGGCGTGGTTCTGATAGGTGGTGCAATCGTACATCCACGTTGATGGAGACTTCAACCCACAAAGGGTAACGGCTGCGTGAGTCCATGGAGGGCTCCACCCACGAAAGGTCCAGGAAGAATCAACCTTCTCTATCCCACCATGGCCATCGCCCACGAAGGACTTGCCTCACTAGGGTAGATCTTCATGAAGTAGGCGATCTCCTTGCCCTTACAAACTCCTTGGTTCAACTCCACAGTCTTGTGGGAGGCTCCCAAGTGACACCTAACCAATCTTGGAGACACCACTCTCCAAAAGGTAATAGATGGTGTGTTGATGATGAACTCCTTTCTCTTGTGCTTCAAATGATAGTCTCCCCAACCCTCAACTCTCTCTCAAAGATTTGGATTTGGTGGAAAGATGATTTGAGTGGAAAGCAACTTGGGGAAGGCTAGAGATCAAGATTCATATGGTTGGAATGGAATATCTTGGTCTCAACACATGAGTAGGTGGTTCTCTCTCAGAAAATGTATGCTGGAAGTGTAGGCACGTTCTGATGGCTCTCTCCACAAATGGAGGATGGGTGGAGGGGTATAAATAGCCTCCACACAAAATCTAGCCATTACACACAATTTACCAAACTAGGTGGGATCGAATCATAAAACTTGGTCACACTGATTTAGTTCAAAATGTGAATGTTAGGATTTTCGGTGGGACCGATATGATCAACTCGGTGGGACTGATGTGCTAGGGTTAGGGTGAAACCTCAACTCGGTTTAACCGGTTACACAAACTCGGTGGGACCGATTTTGGTAATAAGAAAAACAGAGAGTTGGTCGAGCAAACTCGGTGGGACCGATTGCATATCTCGGTGAGACCGTAATAGTTGAAACAGGTAACAGAGAGTTTGCAAGCCCATCTCGGTGAGACCGAGATCCCATCGGTGAGACCGAACTGATTAGGGTTTTTGGCAGTGGCTATGTCAAGTGAACTCGATGGCGCCGGATAGATCAAATCGGTGGGGCTGAGTTTGACTTTTGGTTTGGGACATATGTGGATATGAGAAAGTGGTTGAGGGCTTTGGAGCATATCACTGAGCACTTTGAGCAAGCAAACCATTAAGCAACACCATTAGTCCAACAAGAGATATGTTGGCATTAATTACCAAAATCACCCAGGGAGCACTTGTGCTTTCAGCGATCTATGATGTCTCTTACCGAATTACTACTATCGTTTTGGGGTTATGCATTAGGGATAGGTGCATTCATGTTAAATAGGGCACCATATAAATCCGTTGAGATGACACCATATGAATTGTGGTTTGGCAAGAAACCTAAGTTGTCATTTTTTAAAGTTTGGGGTTGCGATGCTTATGTGAAAAAGTTCAACCTGATAAGCTTGAACCCAAATCGGAGAAATGCATCTTCATAGGATACCCAAAGGAAACTGTTAGGTACACCTTCTATCACAGATCCGAAGGCAAGTTATCTGTTGCTAAAAATGGATCCTTTCTAGAGAAGGAGTTTCTCTCGAAAGAAGTGAGTGGGAGGAAATTAGAACTTGATGAGGTAGTTGTACCTTCTCCCAAATTAGAAAATGGTTCATCACAGAAATCAGTTCCTGTGATGCCTACACCAATTAGTGAGGAAGTTAATGATGATGATCATGAAACTTCAGATTAAGTTACTACCGAACCTCTTAGGTGAACCAGAGTACGCTACGCACCAGAGTGGTACGGTAATCCTGTTCTGGAAGCAATGTTACTAGACCATGATGAACCTACAAACAATGAGGAAGCGATGATGAGCCCAGATTTTTCGAAATGGTTTGAGGGCATGAAATCTGAGATGGGATCTATGTATGAGAACAAAGTATGGACTTTGATTGACTTGCCCGATGATCGGCGAGCCATTGAGACTAAATGGATCTTCAAGAGCAAGACGGACGCTGATAGTAGTGTTACTATCTACAAAGATTGACTTGTCGAAAAGGGTTTTCACAAGGTCAAGATGTTGACTACGATGAGATTTTCTCACTCGTATCGATGCTTAAAGTCTGTCCGAATCATGTTACCAATTGCCACATTTTATGAAATTTGGCAAATGGATGTCAAAACTACATTCCTTAATGGATATCTTAAAGAATAATTGTATATGATGCAACCAAAAGGTTTTGTCAGTCCTAAAGGTGCTAACAAAATGTGCAAGCTCCAGCAATCCATCTATGGACTGGTGCAAGCATCTTGGAGTTGGAATTTATGCTTTGATAAGTTGATCAAAGCATATAGTTTTATACAGACTTGCGGTGAAGCCTGTATTTACAAGAAAGTGAGTGGGAGCACTACAGCCTTTTTGATAAGTATATGTGAATGACATATTGTTGATCAGAAATAATGTAGAATTTTCTGTAAAGCATAAAGGAGTTTTTCAAAGAAAGACCTCGGTGAAGCTGCTTACATATTGAGCATCAAGATCTATAGAGATAGATCAAGACGCTTGATCAAAATTTTCAATGAGTACATACCTTGACAAGTTTTTGAAGTAGTTCAAAATGAAACAGTCAAAGAAGGAGTTCTTGCCTGTGTTGCAAGGTATGAAGTTGAGTAAAGACTCAAAACCCGACCACGACGGAAAATAGAAAGAGAATGAAAAGTCATTCCCTATGCCTCAGTCATAGGTTCTATAAAGTATGTTATGATGTGTACCAGACCTATTATGTACCTCACCATGAATTTGGCAAGAGGGTACAATAGTGATCCAGGAGTGGATCATTGGACATCGGTCAAAATTATCCTTAATGGAATGAGGAAATGTTTCTCGGTTATGGAGGTGACAAATATTTCATCGTAAAGAGTTACATCGATGCAAGCTTTGGCACCAATCTGGATGACTCTAAGTCTCGATCTAGATACATATTGAAAGTGGGAGCAATTAGCTAGAGTAGCTCCGTGCAAAGCATTGTGGACATAGAAATTTTCAAAATACATATGGATCTGAATGTGGCAGACCCGTTGACTAAACTTCTCTCACAAGCAAAACATGATCACACATTAGTACTCTTTGGGTGTTAATTACATGGCGATGTGAACTAGATTATTGACTCTAGTAAACCCTTCGGGTATTGGTCACATAGCGATGTGAACTATAAAGTGTTAAATCACATGACGATGTGAACTATTGGTGTTAAATCACATGGTGATGTGAACTAGACTATTGACTCTAGTGCAAGTGGGAGACTAAAGGAAATATGCCCTAGAGGCAATAATAAAGTTGTTATTTATATTTCCTTATATCATGATAAATGTTTATTATTCATGCTAGAATTGTATTAACCGGAAACTTAGAACATGTGTGAATACATAGACAAACAGAGTGTCCCTAGTATGAATCTACTTGACTAGCTCATTAATCAAAGATGATTAAGTTTCCTAACCATAGACATGTGTTGTCATTTGATGAACGGGATCACATCATTAGAGAATGATGTGATGGACATGATCCATCCGTTATGTCGGATTCGGGGTTCCGGCCAACCCTTGAGGTTCGAACTCTGGGTGCGCACGAAGATCTCTCTCTTCCTAGCTCGCTCTCACAACGATCTCAAGGCCTAGCTCGCCGAACCCAAGGAACAAGAGGCACGAGGGTTTATACTGGTTCGGGCCACCGTTGTGGTGTAATACCCTACTCCAGTGTGGTGTGGTGGATTGCCTCGAGGTCTAGGGATGAACTAGTACAACGGATGAACTGCCTCTTGAGGAGAGGTGTTCTTGGGCCCGATGAGGTGGTGTGTCTGAGGATGGTCCGAATGATCCGTCCCCTTTGCTATGGTGGTGGCTAGCCCTATTTATAGGGGCCCTGGTCCTCTTCCCAAATGTTAGGCGGGAAGGGATCTCACAATGGCCAATTTTGAAGGGAGACAACTAGTACAAGTTATCCTAACAAAAGGTGCAATACAAAAAAATACACTTCTGTGATGATACGTGTTTGTCACAGTAGGTCATGTTTTCTGTCATGCATGTACATCCATGACGATTTTATGACAGAATCAAGATAGTCATGCCTGTGCTATCATAGAAGTGTTCCATAACATTACCAAAATTATCATCACGGAAGTGTCACCTTCCATGATGATAAATCGTGCGTCATAGAAGTGCTTTCAGCAAGGGTGACCGACACGTGGCATCCATCGTAACGGCTCGTCGTTAAGCTATCGGGCCCAGTTTTGGATCCGATAACCCGTTAACAGCCCAGACCAATGGTGATTTTCCACGTGTAAAAGTCTCATTGGCCGGAGGAAACACGTGTCTGCTCCTCGGTGGGCCAGATGTCGCCCGTCCATTGGAGGAGACATGCCCATATAGGATAAATGGGCCGGCCCAACTAAAGGCCCACAAGATTTTGCGGACCATAATGGGCCGGCCCAGCTAAAGGCCCACAAGATTTTGCAGACCATAATGGGCCGGCCCAGCTAAAGGCCCCCAAGATTTTGCCGACCATAATGGGCCGGCCCAGCTAAAGGCCCACAAGCTTTTAAGGACACTAGTGGGTCGGCCCATTCACACGCTGCCATGTTTTGGGCCAAATGCCGGCCCATATTTGATCCGGTCCATTAACAGCCTGCCATGTTCCGGGCCTAATAAAGGCCCATATGAGATCCGACCCGTTAAAAGCCTACCACGTTCTGGGCCAAATTACGGCCCAGATAAGATCCGGCCCTTTAAGAGGCTTTGGGCCAAATTATGGCCCATATCAGATTCGACCCGTCAACTGGACGCTGTACTTTTGGGCCCACTTGCTAAAAGCCCATTTAGTAATTAGGCCTCATATTAGTTTTGGCATGTTAAATGCCTGTTTAACATTTCAGCCCTATATTTATTTCGGCCTGTTAAAAGCCCATCATAAAGTTGGGCCTAACTACGGCATGGTTTGCATCCGGCCTGCTCACAGCTGATAATCTGATTGGGCCAAATAAGGACCGAGACAATTTTGGCCTATTAATAGCCCGTGATGTGATTGCCACAATCATGGGCCGGGGTCTATTTCGGCCTGTGATATGTCTCCAACGTATATATAATTTATAAAGTATTCATGCTATTACATTATCAATCTTGGATGTTTTATATGCATTTATATGCTATTTTATATGATTTTTGGGGCTAACCTATTAACCTAGAGCCCAGTGCCAGCTTCTGTTTTTTCCTTGTTTTAGAGTATCGCGGAAAAGGAAAACCAAACGGAGTCCAATTGACCTGAAACTTGACGGAGCTTATTTTTGGACCAGAAGAAGGCCAAAGGGTAAAAGAGTTGGGCCAGAAGAGTCTCGGGCTGCCCACGAGGGCAGGAGGCACCCCCATGGGCGCGCCCCCTACCTCATGGACAGTCCGGAGACCCCCCTGACTTGTTCTCGACGCCAAAACCCCTTCTATATACAGAAACCTCCAGAAATTAACCTAGATCAGAGGTTCCACCGCCGCAAGCCTCTATAGCCACGAGAAATCAATCTAGGCCCTCTCTAGCACCCTGCCGGAGGGGGCCATCATCACCGGAGGGCATGGAGGAGGATCCCGGAGGGGCCATCATCACCATGAAGGCCAAGGACCAGAGGGAGAATCTCTCCCCATCTAGGGGGAAGGCCATGGAGGAGGAAGCACAAGGGGGAGAACCTCTCCTCCTCTCTCTCGGTGGCACCAAAGTTCCATCGGGAGGGGAATCATCGCCGTGGTGATCGTCTTCATCAACATCACCATCATAATCACCATCCTCATCTCTTTTACATGGTCCACTCTCCCGCACCCCTCTGTAATCCCTACTTGAACATGGTGCTTTATGCCACATATTATGATCCAAATGTGTTGCCATCCTATGATGTTTTGAGTAGATATCCTTTGTCTTTGGGTTGATTGATGATCCAGATTGGTATCAGTTGTATGTTTTACTTTGGTGATGTCCTATGATGCCCTCCGTATCACGCAAGCGTGAGGGATTCCCGATGTTGGGTGTTGCAATATGTCCATCGTTTTCTTATTGTCTGTGTTGCGTGAGTGACTAAAACACAAACACGAATAAGCGGGACATGGCGTATGGGAATAAAGAGGACTTGATACTTTAATGCTATGGTTGGGTTTTACCTTAATGATCTTTAGTAGTTGCGGATGCTTGCTAGAGTTCCAATCATAAGTGCATATGATCCAAGAAGATAAAGTATGTTAGCTTATGCCTCTCCCTCATATGAAATTGCAATGATGACTATCTGCCTTGTTAACAATTGCCTAAGACAATTCCGCACACCGATTCATCATTATTCCACACTCGCTATTTATAATATTCAGTAATATATTCTAACTTCATGATAACAGAACCTACTTTTATATTATAGCTCTCCGATATCATACAAAGTTATCCTCTTCATACCCACAACATAGTTTTATTTCTCGTTTCTAGTTGGAAGCAAACGTTCGGTGTATGTAGAGTCATATCAGTGGCAGATAGGGCTTGAGAGAATATTGATCTTACCTTTAGCTCCTTGTGGGTTCGACACTCCATACTTTTGACTTCCACCTTTGGAAATTGCTATGATGATTCCCTGCACTTGGGGATTATCAAGCTCTTTTTTGGCGCCGTTGTCGGGGAGCAGTAGCGTGGGGTTGATATTCTTGTGTATGCTTGTTTGCTTTCTTCACTAAGTAGATTTTGTTTTTCCTTTTTTGTTTCTGTTTAGTTGTGGGTGAAACATACAAAAAAATTTAAGAATGAAAATACAAAAAAAATTACTTGCCTCTCATGCCTAAAAAGTTTTTCCAAAAGAGAAGTGATTGGAAAGTTATGCATTGAAGTGAGGGTTGACCTTGAGCACTCGTGTTCATGCTCACGGAAACAGTGTGGAATTTTTCATGGAAGTTTCTCTGTAAATAATTATCCCCTCATATATATCCATTCTATTATAAAAATAATGTGCCAAGCTTTGGTTTTAGGATGATTAGATTGCTTGTTTGCTATGTGCAGAACAAAAAACAGAAACTTTGGCTGTAGCGCGTGATTTTACATTTTTTTTACTGGAAAGTCAAATGGGTCTAAAATTTTTTGCACATTACTTCTGTACAAATTGTCAAATTTATTTTAATAATTTTTGGAGTTACAGAAGTTTACTAAACCTCCAGATTACTACAAACTATCCTATTTTAGACAGATTCTGTTTTCCGTGTCTTGTTTGCTTATTTTGATGCATCTATGGCTAGTATCGGAGGGTATGAATCATAGAGAAGTTGGAATACAATAGATATAGTTCTAATATGAAATTGGAATGAGTTTGAAATAGTACCTAAAGGTAGTGATTTGCTTTATTATACTAACGGATCTCACAAAGTTTTTGTTAAAGTTTTGTGTGGATGAAGTGTTCGAAGAACGAGGAGTTACCGGTGTGAGAAGAATAAAGAGAGGCAAGAGCTCAAGATTGTGGATGCCCAAGGCACCCCAAGTAAATACTCTAAGGATACTCAAGCATATAAGCTTGGGGATGCCCCGATTGGCATCCCATCTTTCTTCTTCAACAATTATCGGTATACCTTGGTTTTTGTTTTGTTCACATGATTTGTGTCCTTTGTGTTTTTCTTTTTCTTTAAGAACCATGCTAGTATGAGATGTCCCTTCATCAATTTATAGAATACTTCATGTGCTTCACTTATATCTTCTAAGTATGATCTTATAGAATTTCTCTTTGAGCTTCACTTAAATCTTTTGAGTATGGCTTTATAGAATGCTTCGTGTGCTTCAGTTATACATTTTGAGCTTGGATATTGGTTAGTCTATATTAATTGTAGAATGCTCCTTGAACTTCACTTATATCTTTTTGAGTACTAATAATACTATCATCTAAAGTGGATTTAGAAGAAGTTTGCTCTCACTATTCCGAATAAGGAGAATTTTGCTTATGGGGAAAGTAGTAAAATTTCTATGCTCGTAGATCATGAAAAGAATGCTTTATGTCATGGTTGTATTATTGAACTCATTCATGATGCTACTGAAAATTATTATGAGGGAGAAATACATGCTTGTAGGAGTTGCAATAATATCAAGTTTCCTCCTATGTGCTTAAAGTTTTGAAGTTATACTTGTTTTGCCTTCCTATGCTAGTTGATTCTTGTTCCCATAAATTGTGTGCTCAAAAAATCCCTAGGCATAGGAAGCGGGTTAGGTTTAAATGTGCTAGTCATATTCTTCATGATTCTCTCTTTATGTTTCAATTCTTATCTTTTATGTGAGCATCACTGAAATCATCATGCCTAGCTAAAAAGGCATTATAGAGAAGCGCTTCTTGGGAGAAAACCCAATATTTACCCTTACTATTTTTGTGCATTCTCATGATTAAGCTACTGTATTAATCATGTATTATAGCTTTTGTTTCAATAAAGGGCCAAGTAAGACCTTTGGGAAGACTTGGGTGAAAGTTAATGTGATCTTGCTGTAAAAAATAGAAACTTTGCATTCACGAGATTAGCTGCCATTTTTTACAGAAGAGTGCGATTGAGTTGATTCTTTTTTCAGAAGATTAATAGACAAATTCCTCACGTCCACCAATTAATTTCAGAATTTTTGGTGTAGCAGAAGTATGGTTTGTGTTCAGATCATTACAGACTGTTCTGTTTCTGACAGATTCTGTTTTCATTGCATAGTTTGCTTGTTTTCTAGTTTCTATGGCTTATATTTCTCAATATAAATTGTATAAATGATACGGTACAGTAGGAATTGTGTGAGAAAAATTATGATCCTTGTCTTCAACAGTACCAAAGTGAATAGTTTACACTTTATCATACTAACCTATCTCACAAAGTTCCGTCATATTTTGTGTGATTGAAGTTTTCAAGCTTTGGGTGAGATATCGATATGAGGAGAATAAGGAGTGGAAAGATCCTAAGCTTGGGGATGACCAAGGAACCCCCAGGTAATATTCAAGGAAGACTCAAGCACCTAAGCTTGGGTATGCCCCGGAAGGCATCCCCTCTTTCGTCTTCAAAATTATCGGTATACCTTACTCGAAGCTATATTTTTATTCGTCACATGATATGTGTTTTGCTTGGAGCGTATTTTCAATTTTACCGGTTGTTTGAATAAAATCATTGGACCTGAAATCTTAAATGAAAAAGAATCCTCCCATGGCTAGTTATTATTTGACTACTCAGTGTCCTTCACTTATATCTTTTTGGAGTAGTTATCATTTACTGACGTGCTTCATATATATCCTATGAGTAAATGGTTGAATGAATTGAATATCATAAATCTGAATTTATATATGTTTCATATGCTTATACCTTGGGGAGTAGTGACTACACACAGAATAAGTATAGGTAGTAAACTTATTGAAAGTTAGCAAACGTAGAATTGGTCACTTGAACAATTCATGAAAGAATATTGAAGGAAGAGAGATTTCACATATAAATATACTATCTTGGACATCTTTTGTAATTGTGAGCACTCATTAGAATATGACTTGCTAAAAGGTTGATGTCGGACAAGGAAGATAACGTAATGGGTTGTGTTTTCTTATATCCGAAATAAAGTATATTGCCTTGTATCATCCAACATGTTGAGCTTGCTTTTCCCCCTCATGCTAGCCAAATTCTTTGCACCAAGTAGAGATACTACTTGTGCTTCCAAACATTCCTGAAACCAGTTTTGCCATGAGAGTCCACCATACCTACCTATGGATTGATTAAGATCCTTCAAGTAAGTTGTCATCGGTGCATGTAATAAAAATTGCCCTCTAAATATGTATGATCTATTAATGTGGAGAAAAGAAGCTTTATACGATCTTGTGATGTGGAAGAAATAAAAGCGACGGACTGCATAATAAAGGTCCATATCACAAGTGGCAAATATAAAGTGACATTCTTTTGCATTAAGATTTTGTGCATCCAACCATAAAAGCGCATGACAACCTCTGCTTCCCTTTGCGAAGGGCATATCTTTTACTTCTATCTTCTAACTTATGCAAGAGTCACGGTGATCTTCACCTTTCCTTTTTACATTTTATCCTTTGGCAAGCACATTGTGTTGGAAAGATCCTGATATATATATATATATATATATATATATATATATATATATGATGTAAGTTATCATGAACTATTATTGTTGACATTACCCTTGAGGTAAAAGGTTGGGAGGCGAATCTATAAGCCCCTATCTTTCTCTGTGTCCGATTAAAACTTTGAACCCATAAATATCACGTGAGTGTTAGCAATTGTGAAAGATTAAATGATAGTTGAGTATGTGGAGTTTGCTAAATCAAAGCTCTGACATAGACCCTTCCTAAAAATAAGATGAATTGCAATTGTTTGATGACTAAGAATATAGTTTGTTAGTTTCAAGAAAGTTTATGATCTATAATATAACGTGTGAATAGCTTGTTACTTGATCATGAAAAGTTTTATGAAGATGAGCTATTGTTATGATATATAATGATGCTAGAAAAAGTGATTGGAACTATCATTGATGAAACTTATGCACTTGCTAGCATTCACACTTCATAAATTATTTCTTTTATCATTTACCTACTCGAGGACGAGCAGGAATTAAGCTTGGGGATGCTGATACGTCTCCAACGTATCTATAATTTATGAAGTATTCATGCTATTATATTATCAACCTTGGATGTTTTATATGCATTTATATGCTATTTTAAATGATTTTTGGGACTAACCTATTAACCTAGAGCCCAGTGCCAGCTTCTGTTTTTTCCTTGTTTTAGAGTATCGCAGAAAAGGAAAACCAAACGGACTCCAATTGACCTGAAACTTCACGAAGCTTATTTTTTGACCAGAAGAAGGCCAAAGGGTAAAAGAGTTGGGCCAGAAGAGTCCCGGGCTGCCCACGAGGGTGGGAGGTGCGCCCCCGTGGGCGTGCCCCTACCTCGTGGACAGCCCGGAGACCCCCCTGACTTGTTCTCGACGCCAAAACCTCCAGAAATTAACCTAGATCAGAAGTTCCGCCGCCGCAAGACTCTGTAGCCACGAGAAATCAATCTAGGCCCTCTCTGGCACCCTGCCGGAGGGGGCCATCATCACCGGAGGGCATGGAGGAGGATCCCGGAGGGTCCATCATCACCATGAAGGCCAAGGACCAGAGGGAGAACCTCTCCCCATCTAGGAGGAAGGCCATGGAGAAGGAAGCACAAGGGGGAGCACCTCTCCTCCTCTCTCTCGGTGGCACCGGAGTGCCATCGGGAGGGGAATCATCGCCGCGGTGATTGTGTTCATCAACATCACCATCATCATCACCATCCTCATCTCTTTTACGCGGTCCACTCCCCCTCTGTAATACCTACTTGAACATGGTGCTTTATGCCACATATTATGACCCAATGATGTGTTGCCATCCTATGATGTTTTGAGTAGATATCCTTTGTCTTTGGGTTGATTAATGATCTAGATTGGTATGAGTTGTATGTTTTACTTTGGTGCTGTCCTATGGTGCCCTCCGTGTCACGCAAGCGTGAGGGATTCCCGCTGTAGGGTGTCGCAATATGTCCATGGTTTGCTTATTGTCTGTGTTGCGTGAGTGACTGAAACACAAACACAGATAAGAGAGACATGGCATATGGGAATAAAGAGGACTTGATACTTTAATGCTATGGTTGGGTTTTACCTTAATGATCTTTAGTAGTTGCGGATGCTTGCTAGAGTTCCAATCATAAGTGTGCTACCTCTTGAGCACTGCGTTGGTTTTCCCTTGAAGAGGAAAGGGTGATGCAGCAAAGTAGCGTAAGTATTTCCCTCAGTTTTTGAGAACCAAGGTATCAATCCAGTAGGAGATCACGCTCAAGTCCCACGCACCTACACAAACAAATAAGAACCTCGCAATCAACGCGATAAAGGGGTTGTCAAGCCCTTCACGGTCACTTACGAGAGTGAGATCTGATAGATATGATAAGATAATATTTTTGGTATTTTTATGATAAAGAGAAATAAACATGCAAAGTAAAATAACCGGCAAAGGAAATAATGAAGTGTTGGAAGATTAATATGATGAAAGATAGACCCGGGGGCCATAGGTTTCACTAGTGGCTTCTCTCAAGAGCATAAGTATTACGATGGGTAAACGAATTACTGTCGAGCAATTGATAGAATTGAGCATAGTTATGAGAATATCTAGGTATGATCATGTATATAAGCATCACATCTGAGACAAGTAGACCGAAACGATTCTGCATCTACTACTATTACTCCACACATCGACCGCTATCCAGCATGAATCTAGAGTATTAAGTTCATAAGAACAGAGTAATGCTTTAAGGAAGATGACATGATGTAGAGGGATAAACTCATGCAATATGATAAACCCCATCTTTTATCCTCAATGGCAACAATACAATACGTGTCGGTTCCCTTTCTGTCACTGGGATCAAGCACCGCAAGATTGAACCCAAATCTAAGCACTTCTCCCATTGCAAGAAAGATCAATCTAGTAGGCCAAACCAAACTGATAATTCGAAGAGACTTGCAAAGATAAACCAATCATACATAAAAGAATTCAGAGGAGAATCAAATATTGTTCATAGATAATCTGGATCATAAACCCACAATTCATCAGATCTCGACAAACACACCGCAAAAGAAGATTACATCAAATAGATCTCCAAGAAGATCGAGGAGAACTTTGTATTGAGATCCAAAGAGAGAGAAGAAGCCATCTAGCTAATAACTATGGACCCGAAGGTCTGTGGTAAACTACTCACACATCATCGGAGAGGCTATGGTGTTGATGTAGAAGCCCTCCATGATCGATTCCCCCTCCGGCGGAGCTCTGGAAAAGGCCCCAAGATGTGATCTCTCGGGTACAGAAGGTTGCGGCGGTGGAATTAGGTTTTCGTGGTGCTGCTGGATGTTTGGGGGATACGTGGATATATATAGGAGGAAGAAGTACGTCGGTGGAGCAACGGGGGGCCCACGAGGGTGGAGGGCGTGCCCAGGATGGTAGGTGCACCCCCTGCCTTGTGGCTTCCTCTGTTGTTTCTTGACGCCCACTCCAAGTCTCCCGGATCATGTTTGTTGAGAAAATCACGTTCCCGAAGGTCTCATTCCGTTTGGACTTTGTTTGATATTCCTTTTCTTCGAAACCCTAAAATAGGCAAAAAAAACAGTAATTTGGGTTGGGCCTCCGGTTAGTAGGTTAGTCCCAAAATGATATAAAAGTGTAAAATAAAGCCCATTGACATCCAAAATAGATAATATAATAGCATGGAGCAATCAAAAATTATAGATACGTTGGAGACGTATCAAGCATCCCCAAGCTTAATTCCTGCTCGTCCTCGAGTAGGTAAATGATAAAAGAAGAATTTTTGATGTGGAATGCTTTCTAACATATTTCTCAATGTAGTTTTTCTTTATTGTGGCATGAATGTTCAGATCCAAAAGATTCAAGATAAAAGTTTAATATTGACATAAAAATAATAATACTTCAAGCATACTAACTAAGCAATCATGTCTTCTCAAAATAACATGGCCAAAGAAAGCTATCCCGACAAAATCATATAGTCTGGCTATGCTCTATCTTCACCACACAAAATATTTAAATCATGCACAACCCCGATGACAAGCCAAGCAATTTTATCATACATTTGATGTTCTCAAACTTTTTCAATCTTCACGCAATATAGAAGCGTGACCCATGGATATAGAACTATGGTGGAATAGAATGGTGGTTGTGGAGAAGATAGTCTCACATCAACTAGGCGTATCAACGGGCTATGGAGATGCCCATTAATAGATATCAATGTGAGTGAGTAGGGATTGCCATGCAATGGATGCACTAGAGATATAAGTATATGAAAGCTTAACAAAATAAACTAAGTGGATGTGCATCCAACTTGCTTGCTCACAAGACCTAGGGCACTTTTAGGAAGCCCATCATTGGAATATACAAGCCAAGTTCTATAATGAAAAATTCCCACTAGTATATGAAAGTGATATCATAGGAGACTCTCTATATGGAGAACATGGTGCTACTTTGAAGCACAAGTGTGGAAAAAGGATAGTAGCATTGTCCCTTCTCTCCTTTTCTCTCATTTTTATTTATTTATTTGGGCCTTCTTTCTTTCTTTCTTTTCTTTTTGGCCTCTTTTCTCCTTTTTCTTTTATTATTTTTCGTCCAGAGTCTCATCCCGACTTGTGGGGGAATCATAGTCTCCATCATCCTTTCCTCACTTGGGACAATGCTCTAATAATGATGATTATCACAGTCTATTTACTTACAACTCAAGAATTACAACTCGATACTTAGAACAAAATATGACTCTATGTGAATGCCTCCGGCGGTGTACCGGGATGTGCAATGATGCATGAGTGACATCTATGAAGAATTGTGAATGGTGGCTTTGCCACAAATACGATGTCAAGTAAATGATCATGCAAGCAATATGACAATGATGAAGCGTGTCATAATAACGGAACGGTGGAAAGTTGCATGGCAATATATCTCGGAATGGCTATGGAAATGCCATAATAGGTAGGTATGGTGGCTGTTTTGAGGAAGGTATATGGTGGGTTTATGGTACAGGCGAAAGTTGCACGATACTAGAGAGGCTAGCAATGGTGGAAGGGTGAGAGTGCGTATAATCTATGGACTCAACATTAGTCATAATGAACTCACATACTTGTTGCAAAAATCTAATAGTTATTGAAACAAAGTATTACGCGCATGCTCCTAGGGGGATAGATTGGTAGGAAAAGACCATCGCTCGTCCCCGACCGCCACTCATAAGGAAGACAATCAATAAATAAATCATGCTCCAACTTCATCACATAACGGTTCACCATACATGCATGCTACGAGAATCACAAACTTCAACTCAAGTATTTCCCAAATTCACAAGTACTCAACTAGCATGACTCTAATATCACCATCTCCATATCTCAAAACAATTATCAAGTATCAAACTTCTCATAGTATTCAATGCACTTCTATGAAAGTTTTTATATTATAGAAAATTTCCATGTCGTTCTAAAGGACTCTCAAAATAATATAAGTGAAGCATGAGAGAACAATAGTTTCTATAAAACAAATCCACCACCGTGCTCTAAAAGATATAAGTGAAGCACTACAGCAAAAACTATATAGCTCAAAAGATATAAGTGAAGCACATAGAGTATTCTAATAAATTTCAAATCATGTGAGTCTCTCTCAAAAGGTGTGTACAGCAAGGATGATTGTGGTAAACTAAAAATTGAAGACTCAAATCATACAAGACTCTCCAAGCAAAACACATATCATGTGGTGAATAAAAATATAGCTCCAAGTAAACTTACCGATAGACGAAGACGAAAGAGGGGATGCCTTCCGGGGCATCCCCAAGCTTAGGCTTTTTGGTGTCCTTGAATTTTATATTGGGGTGCCATGGGCATCCCCAAGCTTAGGCTCTTGCCACGCCTTGTTCCATAATCCATCAATTCTTTACCCAAAACTTGAAAACTTCACAACACAAAACTCAAAATAGAAAATCTCATGAGCTCCGTTAGCGAAAGAAAAAAGAAAACACCACTTCAAGGTACTGTAATTAACTCATTCTTTATTTATATTGGTGTTAAACTTACTGTATTCCAACTTCTCTATGGTTTATAAACTCTTTTACTAGTCATAGATTCATCAAAATAAGCAAACAACAACAAAAAAACAGAACAGTGTGTAGTAATCTGTAGCTAACGCAACTTCTGGAACCCCAAAAATTCTAAAATAAATTGCTCTACGTGAGGAATTTATCTATTAATCATCTTCAAAAAGAATTAACTAAATAGCACCTTCCAAATAAAAATGGCAGTGATTCTCGTGAGCGCTAAAGTTTCTGTTTTTTACAGCAAGATCAAAAAGACTTTCCCCAAGTCTTCCTAACGGTTCTACTTGGCACAAACACTAATTAAACACAAAAAACACAACCAAAACAGAGGCTAGATAAATTATTTATTACTAAACAGGAGCAAAAAGGCAAGGAATAAAAATAGAATTGGGTTGCCTCCCAACAAGCGCTATCGTTTAACGCCCCTAGCTAGGCATAAAAGCGAAGATAGATCTAGGTATTGCCATTTTTGGTAGGCGGTCCATAAGTGGCTCTCATAATATATTCATATGGTAATTTAATTTTATTTCTAGGGAAGTGTTCCATGCACTTCCTTAATGGAAATTGGAATCTAATATTCCCTTCCTTCATATTAATAATTGCACCAATCGTTCTAAGGAAAGGTCTACCAAGAATAATAGGACATGAAGGATTGCAATCTATATCAAGAACAATGAAATCTACGGGCACACAGTTCCTATTTGCAACAATAAGAACATCATTAATTCTTCCCATAGGTTTCTTAATAGTGGAATCCGTAAGGTGCAAGTTTAAAGAACAATCATCAAAATCACAGAAACCTAGCAAATCACACAAAGTTTTTGGAATCGTGGAAACACTAGCACCCAAATCACACAAAGCATAGCACTCATGATATTTAATTTAATTTTTATTGTAGGTTCCCACTCATCATAAAGTTTTCTAGGGATAGAAACTTCCAACTCAAGTTTTCTTCATAAGATTGCATCAAAGCATCAACGATATGTTTAGTAAAAGCTTTATTTTGACTATAAGCATGAGGAGAATTTAACACGGATTGCAAAAACGAAATACAATATACCAAAGAGAAATTATCATAATTAAGTTCATTGAAATCCAAGATATTGGGTTCATTGATATTTAAAGTTTTAACCTCTTCAATCCCACTTTTAACATTTTTTGCATCAAGATCTAAAAACTCCAAATTTTTGGAACGTCTTCTAGGTAAAGGTGGCTCATCTTCAGTCCCATAATTATCAAGATTCATATTGCAAAACAAAGACTTACTAGGAGACACATCAATAACTTTTAGATCTTCATCTTTATTTTCATGAAAACTAGAAGAACACGCTTTCACAAAGCAATCTTTCTTAGCACGCATCCTAGCGGTTCTTTCTTTGCACTCATCAGTGGAAATTCTCATGGCTTTGAGAGACTCATTGATATCATGCTTAGGTGGAATAGATCTATGTTTCAAAGAATCAACATCAAGAGAAATCCTATGAACGTTCCTAGCCAACTCATCAATCTTAAGCAATTTTTCTTCAATCAAAGCATTGAAACTCTTTTGCGAATTAATAAATTCTTTAATACTAGATTAAAAATCAGAGGGCATCTTATTATAATTTCCATAAGAATTGTTGTAGGAATTACCATAATTATTAGAGGAATTACTAGGATACGGCCTAGAATTGAAATTACCTCTACACGCGTTGTTACCAAAATTGTTCCTACCAACAAAATTCACATCCATAGATTCATTATTATTCTCAATCAAAGTAGACAAGGGCATATCATTAGGATCAATAGGAGCACTCTATTAGCAAACAATTTCATAAGTTCATCCATCTTTCCACTCAAAACATTAATCTCTTCAATTGCATGCACTTTTTTATTAGTAGATCTTTCGGTGTGCCATTGAGAATAATTAACCATAATATTATCTAGAAGTTTAGTAGCTTCCCCTAAAGTGATTTCCATAAAAGTGCCTCCCGCGGCCGAATCTAAAAGATTTCTAGAAGCAAAATTCAATCCGGCATAAAAGTTTTGTATAATCATCCAAAGATTCAAACCATGTGAAGGGCAATTACGTATCATTAATTTCATCCTCTCCCAAGATTGTGCAACATGTTCATGATCAAGTTTCTAAAAATTCATAATATCGTTTCTAAGAGAGATGATCTTAGCAGGAGGAAAATACTTAGAGATAAAAACATCTTTGCACTTATTCCATGAATCAATACTATTTTTAGGCAAAGACGAAAAACAAGCTTTAGCACGATCTCTAAGCGAAAACGGAAATAGCTTAAGTTTAACAATATCATTATCCACATCTTTCTTATACTGCATATCACACAAATCAACAAAGTTGTTTAGATGGGTAGTGGAATCTTCACTAGGAAGGCCGGCGAATTGATCTTTCATGACAAAATTGAACAAAGAAACAATAATTTCACAAGATTCAGCATCGGTAAGAGGAGCAATCGGAGTGCTAAGAAAATCATTGTTGTTGGTATTGGCAAAGTCACACAATTTAGTGTTATCTTGAGCCATCATGGCAAGCAAGCAATCCAACACACAAGCAAACAAGAAACGGGCAAAAGAGGCAAATAGGGAAAGAGAAGGGGAACGGAGAGAGAGAGAGGGCGAATAAAACGGCAAGGGTGAAGTGGGGGAGAGGAAAGCGAGAGGCAAATGGCAAATAATGTAATGCGAGGGATAAGAGTTTATGATGGGTACTTGGTATGTCTTGACTTGGCAGCGGCACCTGAAATGACTCATTGTTGGGAGTCAAATATTGACTTGACTTGGCGCGAATCTCCCTGGCAACGGCGCCAAAAATCCTTCTTGCTACCTCTTGAGCACTGCATTGGTTTTCCCTTGAAGAGGAAAGGGTGATGCAGCAAAGTAGCGTAAGTATTTCCCACAGTTTTTGAGAACCAAGGTATCAATCCAGTAGGAGATCACGCTCAAGTCCCACACACCTACACAAACAAATAAGAACCTCGCAAACAATGCAATAAAGGGGTTGTCAAGCCCTTCACGGTCACTTACGAGAGTGAGATCTGATAGATATGATAAGATAATATTTTTGGTATTTTTATGATAAAGAGAAATAAACATGCAAAGTAAAATAAACGGCAAAGGAAATAACAAAGTGTTGGAAGATTAATATGATGAAAGATAGACCCGGGGGGCCATAGATTTCACTACGGTGGGTAAACGAACTACTGTCGAGCAATTGATAGAATTGAGCATAGTTATGATAATATCTAGGTATGATCATGTATATAGGCATCACGTCCGAGACAAGTAGACCGAAATGACTCTGCATCTACTACTATTACTCCACACATCGACCGCTATCCAGCATGCATCTAGAGTATTAAGTTCATAAGAACAGAGTAATGCTTTAAGGAAGATGACATGATGTAGAGGGATAAACTCATGCAATATGATAAACCCCATCTTTTTATCCTCAATGGCAACAATACAATACGTGTCGGTTCCCTTTCTGTCACTGGGATCAAGCACCGCAAGATTGAATCCAAATCTAAGCACTTCTCCCATTACAAGAAAGATCAATCTAGTAGGCCAAACCAAACTGATAATTTGAAGAGACTTGCAAAGATAAACCAATCATACATAAAAGAATTCAGAGGAGAATCAAATATTGTTCATAGATAATCTGGATCATAAACCCACAATTCATCAGATCTCGACAAACACACCACAAAAGAAGATTACATCAAATAGATCTCCAAGAAGATCGAGGAGAACTTGGTATTGAGATCCAAAGAGAGAGAAGAAGCCATCTAGCTAATAATTATGGACCCTTAGCTCTGAAGTAAACTACTCACAAATCACCGGAGAGGCCATGGAGTTGATGTAGAGGCCCTCCGTGATCAATGCCCCCTCCGGCGGAGCTCCGGAAAAGGCCCCAAGATGGGATCTCTCGGGTACAGAAGGTTGCGGTGGTCGAATTGGGTTTTTGTGGTGCTCCTGGATGTTTTGGGGATACATGGATATATATAGGAGGAGGAAGTACATCGGTGGAGCAACAGGGGGGCATGAGGGTGGAGGGCGCGCCCAAGGGGTAGGCGCACCCCCTGCCTCGTGGATTCCTCTGTTGTTTCTTGACGCCCACACCAAGTCTCCTAGATCTCGTTTGTTGATAAAATCACGTTCCCGAAGGTTTCATTCCATTTGGACTCCGTTTGATGTTCCTTTTCTTCGAAACCCTAAAATAGGCACAAAAAAATAGCAATTTGGGCTGGACCTCCGGTTAGTAGGTTAGTCCCAAAAATGATATGAAAGTGTAAAATAATGCCCTTTGACATCCAAAATAGATAATATAATAGCATGGAGCAATCAAAAATTATTGATACGTTCTAGACGTATCAAAGTGCATATGACCCAAGAAGAGAAAATATGTTAGCTTATGCCTCTCCCTCATATGAAATTGCAATGACGACTATCGGTCTTGTTAACAATTGCCTAAGATAATTCCGCACACCGATCCATCATTATTCCACACTCGCTATTTATAATATTTAGTAATATATTCTAACTTTATGATAACAACACCTACTTTTATATTTTAGCTCTCCGATATCATACAAAGTTATCCTCTTCATACCCACAACATAGTTTTATTTCTCGTTTCTAGTTGGAAGCAAACGTTCAATGTACGTAGAGTCGTATCAGTGGCAGATAGGGCTTGACAGAATATTGATCTTACCTTTAGCTCCTTGTGGATTCGACACTCCATACTTATCACTTCCACCTTTGGAAATTGCTATGATGATTCCCTGCACTTGGGGATTATCAGCCTACTGCCGGCCCATGAGCTGTTCGGCACGTTTCAGGCCCAACCTATTTTTCAGCCTCCTAAAAGCCCATTGAGTTTTCTTGCGAAAATAGGGCCGGCGGTTTACTCGGCCTATTAAAAGCCCAAATCTACTTGTGGGCCATTTTACATTTAGGCATGTTAACGGACCAAGGTGACTGGGCCCATGATGTGGATCATACATAGTGATTTGCATGACGGCCCGATTATGTACCGTAATTTTACGGTTTGGCCGGTTTACTATGAAGACAGGATATATATACAGTAAAATAACTCCAGCATCATGAATAAGAAAAAATCTAGACTATACAATAAAGAAATTATGGCATATTACATCCATTGGGCATCAAAGTTCGCCACTATGATAATAAAGCACAAGCAGACCGTAGATTACATACACTGGGCATCAAAGATCGTCACTAGTGCAAATAAACACGCCGACAAAATAATATACATACCGTCAGCACCTCAATAGAGTTCAAGAAAGGTTAGCCCTGCTAGGGAGCTGCAACGCAAGCAGCTGAGCAAGATGATGAGACTGCGCTTGTTTGACACTTATATCCTCCTCACTCTGAAAGATAAACAAGCAGACAGATGACAGGTTTTGCACATATAAGTATGAGTGCTGACAATTCATCACATTTCTTACTGGCGAATAAAGTGACACGGTTTAAAATAGCATTAACACAATATGGTATTGTTCAGGTCAAGACATGGCAGGAAATGACATTGTGAAGGTGTTGGCAGCTTCACGACACCACTGGATTACAGATTAAGAGCTCATAAGTATCAATGGTTAGTGTGCAATCAATTTATCCCATTTCAGATTGGCAAATAAAGAGACAGTTTAAATAATAGTAGAATGATATGACATTGTTCATAGTTAAGACATTGCATAATATGACATTGTGCTGTAGTGGGTAGGTTCACGACACCACTGGATTACGGATCAAGAACAAAAGCATACATGTAGTGCAAAAGAAGATCACTTGCTATGCATAGTTTAATTTACATGGTATGAAGAAGGAACTTGGTTGTACAACTGAAAACTTAAATTGAGAAGGACAAACTTTTGTTTATGAACTACATAATAAACTTTAAACACGCAATTTGATGCAAACACCAAAAATAAACAGCTGTTGCAGCCATGCCTAACCAAATATACACAACAAATTTTGAAGGCTTGAGAAGGACAAGCTTACATTATTGGTGAAGTCAGGCTCTATAAAGCCCTTGTCCATGCTGATGGGGGGGGGGGCAATTCAAGAAGTTTACCACAGAATCTTCTTCATAAGCATTGCCTTTATTCTACATTTTGTTAAGAGTAAATATAGATGTGATAATATAAGAAAAATGGGAGAATATTTAAGATAAGACGAAGAGTGATGCTACATAACCAAGTAGCTATAAATGTAAGTACAGCAATACAGGCAAAAGGTACAACCAAGAGCAATGCAGAGCTAAACTTCTTCAGTACCATCGGTGTTATCCAACCTTGTGGTAAGAGTAAATATAGATCTGATGTGTAGAAAATGGAGGGCAAAGGAAAATAAGCTGCAGACTGATGGTACATGTACAACTAGCTTTCAATATAAGTACACTGATAAAGGACAACAGGTACTTACAAGAACAATGCAGAGCTAAAAAATTCATTAGCATTGGATATATTCTACACTAATGTAACCATTCATACAGATCAGATAATTTGGAGCGAATAATTGATAAGCAAGTTGTCACATAATGAACCAGGTATGTATGCAAGTATAGTGATACAGGACAACAGGTACTAACAAGAGCAAAGCAGCGGGCAGCATATTTGCAATATAATGTCGTCCTTTGCAAACCAGAATTCTTCTTCGAGCAGATTTCCTGCAAAAAAGATCCATAAGGCACATGCGGAAAAGTAGAAGTTCAAATTGTCATGTGATATCATAGACAGTACCTCATCCTGGGAACGATACCAGTGCATAACAAGGTTTTTCCATTCAATGTCTCCTAAATTTAGCATAGGAGACTTCATTGGAAATTCGTTTATAGACTTGCCATCAAAGTGTGATTTCCTCAAGTAACATCGGTATTACTGCAATGCTTCCTTGAAAAGCGCAAGCAAGCTTTGCTCATCATGACTATCCAGATTGACCCTCACCTACTTACAACAATGTAATGTAAATCATTGGTGTGTTCAATCAGCAGAAAACAGGAAAATAATCACCATCAATAATAGCACTTACACATAAGTGGGACAGGAAGATGTGAAAATGGTGTTTGTATTCACTATAATCTTCCCATGATGGGAATATATGCACGTAGTCCCTAACAACATTGAAAGAATTGTCTTTTAAACTGGAAATAACTGGAATGGGGTTCCAATCTGCAGGAATTGGCCGTCTCTGCAGTTGGGATAGGTCTTCGACCGGTGGACTTGCTGTACTTTTTGCTGGAGTGGGATTTTTCTGTGGTATGGGTGGTGCTATGGCAACTGAAATTGGCATACCTTTTGCTGGAGTGCAGGTCCTGTGTGGTGGGGCTAGTGGTGTGGCCAGTGAAGTATGGGTACAGTCTGCTGGAGTCGGTCCTAAGTTTTGTGTCACTGGTTGTAGAGCCAATATAAGTGGGGTGCTGTCTGATTTCTCTGGCACCACCATGTTTTTCAAGGACTTTGCTAGTGCTCCTTCAGGTTCGGCAATCACCCTCTTCCTTTCTGATGTCTGATGCACAAGAGCAGCATTTGAGTGAAAAACATGGTATGATGACAGATGGAATATGTATTGATAATGGATGGGCATGGCATCTTGACATATATGATGAGTAAACTAAGCAAATGGCGGTGCTACAAAGTAGAAGAAATGCAAGACAACTTATGCAAGATATGCGCAATCAATACAACCTTGCCAAATTAGAACAGGCACCTTGATGGGTGAACAGGACAGGCCATCTGCCTTTGACTCCTCAAGGTCAGGATAGTCATTAGGATCATATTCTGAACAAGAATCTACAGGTGGGGAGCGTATGAGTTTCATTGCATCCAGAATGGCACTCAATGCCTTGGTGCCAATTTTGTAAGTCGTTGCAGTGTTCCACAATATTCCTCTCATGCGTGGATTCTGATATTCACTGTGATTACGTATAATACCTGAGAAGCATGAAAACATAAATAGTATTGAGATTATCTTTGTAATGCAGAGGATATTCTAATATAGGGGCGCCCCTATAAACCCTTGTGTGCTATCACTGGATTTTGATGAGAGAGCCCATGTGTGCTATAATATGGTGCGTGCATTAATATAATCTAGTACAAGTACACAAAAAATAGGCTCCAGAAGTAAGGATAGTTTGCAGATGATAGGTTCATAATATACTGTATACAGAGTTTATTGCCAAACCATGATAACAAGAGCACACAACAACTAGGCAGATCGTAGTTTACATAAAAGGGGTACACCATAACCAGGATATATAAATCGGGAAAGTGGAACTGGCTAGAAATTACGGTGTTGTATTGCCGCTACTAATTGAAAGCCTATCGATCACGTACAGATCAGCTCTATCAGTTGTTGACTGCAGATGTCCCTGCTCCCCTTCCTAACAAGGAACATACTGTACGTACTAAATACAGAATAACAAAAGAGTAACATGTTAAAGAACAGAAGAAGAAGCATATTCTTGAGGTTCCGCTTCATTGCATACAATGTTGGTTGCCCACTCATGATGAATCACAGCGCCCAAAGAAATGCAATTCCACGTTGTCTCTCTATATGTGGCCACATGCATTTGGAAAATCAAGTGGGAGCATTACCTGACCAATTAAATGTGTGTCTGTTAACTAATGTCAGTATCATGTCACAATTCGTATTTTAAGAAGTAAGCTTTGGACTTATGATTGGTGTGTTGTTTAGCTTCAAGAGTGGACTGCTGCTAGTGCGACACAAAGCAGCTACGCAGATCATAGTGTAGATATAACGGGAAACCATAAGCATCACAAGTAAAATCAGCAAAGTGGAACTTGCTGGAATATATGTGCTAGTATTGCCAGTACGGCTAGAAAGGCTTCGGATACCAGCTCTCTTCAACTGAAGGTGCGGTACTATTAATAGCCGTGTAACTCTCAAAGGCGACACAACTCCCCGCATTTCCTTGCTAATCTTATAGGATTCAAGTGGGCAGGCCACTACAATTCCTATTCCTATGTTTACAAAATCATACAAATCAAAGAGGCCCGAAGAGTTCAAGGTGTCCATCACAACCGACCGTATAGACCTCTACACTGCAAATGTCCCTGCTCATCTTCACTACAATGAACATATTGTACTACTATCATACTCCCTCTGTTCCAAAATATAAGTCTTTGTAGAGATTTCCACTATGGATCACATACAGATGTATACAGATACATTTTAGAGTGTAGATTCACTCATTTTGCTCCATATGTAGTCCATGGTGGAATCTATACAAAGACTTGTATTTAGGAACAAAGAGAGTACTTATTAAGGAAGAACAGAAGAGTACCATGCTAAAGAAGAGCAAGCAGATTTTGGATAATAAAATGTTCGTTGCGCTATGCCCACACATGATGAACCAGAGCGCATTAAGAATGCAATGCAACTCCCTATTGTATCTCTATATGTGGTGCACGTGCTTTTCGAAAGTAAAATAGGAACATTAGTCGACCAATTAAACATTATCTGTTTTAGTAATATCAGCATCATATCAGATTCGTATTTGAGCAACAAGTTTGGGATTATGAGTGGCACGTTGTTTAGCTTGATGGATTCAGGAGCAGTGCTTGTCGGTGTCAAAATAGGCGGATCTCGGGTAGGGGTTCCCGAACTGTTCGTGTGAGGTTGATGGTAACAGGAGACAGGGAACACAATGTGTACCCAGGTTCGGGCCCTCTCGATGGAGGTAAAACCCTACGTCCTGCTAGATTGATATTGATGAGTATGGGGGTTACAAGAGTTGATCTACCACAAGATCGTAATGGCTAAAACCCTAGAAGTCTAGCCTATCTAATTATGATTGTCCCTACGGACTAAGCCCTCTGGTTTATATAGACACCGGAGGGGACTAGGGTTATATAAAGTCAGTTACAGAGAAAGGAATCTTTATATCCGAACACCAAGCTTGACATCCACGCCAAGGAGAGTCCCATCCGGACATGGGTGAGAGTCTTCGGTCTTGTATCTTCGTAGCCCATCAGTACGACCCATGTCCAATAGGCCAGACGCCCGAGGACCCCTTCGGCATTGCAAGGCGGGTTCCTCCTCGGAATACTCCAATACAGTCTTCGAATACGATTAACATGTCTGGATCTGCAAAACAAGTACCACACACCACCACAAAGAGTATAATATTTCACGAGTCCAATCTGCTAACAATTTTTGATAATGTGACACCACGTCATCACCCGGTCATTATTTTGAACCGTTTTTCGGCATGCCGCTTCGAGATGCGGTCTCATTGGCACGTCTTGTCTAAGTAGAGATCGTGTCCCCTTATTACGGTATTCTCATCAATGCAGGCGTGGGTAATCCAACCGTGCCATTTGCACATCCCTTGGGAATAGGCAAGTTTTAAGGTGAGTGGGGAGGTGCTTGATATTCACTGTCTTTATAAGGAGATAATGATTCATCTCTTCCACCCACACCTTCTCTCTTTCCGCCTACCCACTCTCGAGCTCCAGCGCCCAAGTTCTCATCTTTCCTACCCCAAGAAAGTACTCCAGCCATGTCCGGAGCGCAGGGCAAGTGGATGGCCTCCAGCGTTAAGGAGAAGGACATCACCCAACTTCGGGAAGCCGGATATTTGGCCAAGGAGGTCACCCATCGGCTTCCGACCGAGGGACAGATCATCCCTACCCCGGAGCCCCATGAGAGGGTAGTTTTCATCCCCCACTTTGTCCGTGGGCTAGGATTTCCACTCCACCCCTTTGTCCGAGGACTCATGTTCTACTATGGGCTAGATTTCCATGATCTGGCCCCAAATTCCTTCCTCACTATCTCGGTGTTCATCGTTGTGTGTGAGGATTTCCTCCGCTCCCCTCCCACTTCGGATTGTGGATGAAGACCTTCAATGTGAAGCCGAAGGTAGTGGGCGGCGAGCACACGGAGTGCGGAGGTGCCATGGTGAGAAAGATGTCCAATGTCCCGTGGCCCAAAGGCACCTTCGTGGAGACCGTCAAGGGGTGGCAGAAATTGTGGTTCTACATCACTGAGCCCCTCAACACCACCTGGCCCGCGGCTCCCGAATTCAAATCCGGGGCCCTAATGCGGCTAACCTCCTAGCAGGAGAAGGGCCTGGATTGGTCTTCGTCAGACAAGCTAACAATGCTCCAGACGCGCATCAGGAGCATGATGGACATGAACGTTAAACTTGTCGATGTGATTCAAGTGATGCTAGTCTGGCGAATCCTTCCATGCCAGAGCCGGGCTTGTCACCTATGGGAGTTCGACCCGGCCAAGCACAAGACCCTGCAACGGTTCTTCAGAACTACACACAATGATATCTGGAAGGTGCTCTTCAAGGCCAACGAGATGTGGATGAAGACTACCGAGGATCATGGGCATGACCTGGCACATCCCGCCAGTTCGATTAGCTTTCCGTTGTTTCAAGGTGTATTCCTTACTTGCTTATTCAAGGAGGGTGTCTGAACTTTCCCATTTCTTCTTTCAGGCTTGGACGAAGAAGGCGGAGCGGATTCAGTGTCCTGCTCCGCTGCCCGAGGATCCAGCCATTCTACGTCTGACGAAGATGCTAGTTCCGACGCCTAGAAGCAGGCCAAGAAGAAGGCCAAGGGGACCAGAGGTGGCCTCCGTCCCAAGGGTACTTCGGAAGTGGCGTCCGAAGACACCGAAACTCACTTCGGCGCCGAAGACGACGAGGAAGAGGATGAGGAGGAAGAGAGCAACTTCCCCCTCCCTGAGGGGGGAAGGAAGAGGGCAGCGTCCATAGATCTGGAAGCGGAGGCGTCCAAGAAGAGAACGGCTTCCCTCGTAGATAGCTCCGCATGGGACGTCGATAGCAGCCCAGAACGGCGCCCTCAAGATAAGCCCCTGGCCGAATTGTGAGTATCCGAAGAGCCTGACGCATTCATATATCCGCCTCTTTTACTTCATAATTTTAACACGTCAAATCATGTATTTGCAGTCCAGCTCGTTTCGCCCTTGAGGGATCCTCGTCTTCGGGGAACTCGCTGGACCCGAATGTGATGGACAGCGGGTCCCCTCCGACGGCCTCATCTCCCAGGGCCATGGACGACACCGAGGTGTTGTCCCGAAGGACCCCCGGCCAGGGAGAGACGTAGGAGGCCATCATGGCCACACCTGAGGGCGAGACCTCGGCCGCTGAACACAAGGGGGAGCAGATCCCCATGGAGACTGGCGATGGGGGCCATGTTCAATTTGGCCCCTAGCCGAATACGGTCCCGGAGACCTATACGGCTCCGGAATCCAGCGAGCAGCCTCCTTCATCAGAAAGAGGTGTGCCCATTCCACCGGTGACCTCTGTCCAACCAGAGGCGTTGGATACTCTACTGGAAGCGTTGCGAAGCGCTTCCATCGTTGAGGAACACCGTACCCTTATGGGTGCGGTGATTGAGAAGATTTAGTCTGCGAAAAGCGGACTGACCGAAGCCTGCGCAAGCCTTCTAACAGGCTTTGAGGTAAGCGCTGCATTTATGTGAAAAGAAAGTTACAGTATAGGAAGTAGCCCCTGGGACTCTGTCCGGTGTTCGGAAAGAAAAGCTGAATAGAGGATCAAATAGTTTGTCAGAGGAGACTAATTATATATGTCTTTGTGAATAAGCAGGCGTTGCTGCTAGCCGCGACTTCTCATGCCGCCGAAGTCTCAGGACTGAAGCAGAGGCTGGAGCAGACCGAGGAAGAGCTCGGTCCTGCGAAAAGGCAGCTTGCAAACAAGCAGGGTATGTAACGACCTATTCAAATATAGCAAGATATGAATTGCTTGTGTTGATCGTGTGATAATTTGTAGGGGCGGCGTTCGAGGTGGAAACCCTGAAGGCAGCGTTGGCCGAAGCCCAGAAGAGAGCGGTAGACGAGTAGGCCGCCCGCGAAAAGCACGAGGCTAGGGTCGGCGAGGTCCAGCAGGAGCTGCAGGATACCATGAAGAAGTTTGAGGCCTTGGAGCGCAAGAATGCGGACCAAGAGTCCGAACTCGCCCAGGCTTGTCGAAGTGCACAAGAGGCCCGGGTCGAGGCCCATGGCGCCCTCCAGGAAATCCAGGAGGCCAAGAAAATTGCGGCGGGTAAGGCTTTTATTATGCAGAGAAAGTATGTGAAGAAGAGATATCTCATGCTAACCCCAATTTGGAGTTCTCCAGGGGCGTTTGCTGATCTGCCCCGCAGTGTTTCTGACGTTGTGGCATTCTTCCGAGACGAAGAGGGGAGCTCAATGGAGAAGCTGTTCTGGTCGCAATATCTTGTGCCAGAACATCCGGTGGCTTTTAGCGACCAGCTGAAGCAGCTGGTCAAGCTGCATAGGGTGGCCGAACTGGCCATGAAGGATTTAATAATCCGGCTGTGGCCTGCAGAAGCTATACCCGACAGCTACTTCGGCCTCGTGAGGCGGCTGGTGAATGCCTGCCCTCGGCTTGACACCATCAAGCGGTCGGTCTGGATAGAAGGTGTGCGGATGGCCTTCGCCCGTGTCAAGATACAATGGGCGAATATGGATGCCATCAAGCTCGCGGTCGAAGGACCGCCACGGGCAAGGAGCACTGCACGCCCGAGCGGTATTTTGAAGATGTTCTGAAGGGATCCCGGATTGTGGCGGAGCAATGTGCTAAGGACATTAATTTTGAATAAATACATTCATGTAATCTCGTCATGTATAATGAAAACAAGGCTTGATATGTAATATAATGCTTTGTTGTTTTGTTTATTTAAAATTTTACCTCTTGTGCAGCCGTTTTTATTAAATCTGAGGGTTGGCCAGTCATCGGCTTCAGCCCCCACGTAGGTAGTACGGGGGTGTTTGGGATGAATCTAAACACTATTTATCCCAACATTTAGTCCTTAAAGGAGGTGTTTAGCGCTACGAACCAGGCAATCAGACTATGTGGCTTTATCACTCTCACTTAGCCATAGGAGTTTGACAATAAAAATTTAGGAGCAGCCCCTAGTATCCGAACTAGGGTGCTATAAACACCTAATCGGATAAGAACCGATTCATCGCATAATGCGGAAAAAATCGCTAAAGATTTGAAACCTCCGAAGAGCTGACCGGCTCACGCCGCATCATGACAGTCAGTTTTCGGCTTTCTCTACTGGGGTGATCATCCGGATAAACTAGGGCACAATCACAGTAGTTCTCCCTTTACTACCCTAGCTGATATAGCAGAATGTAAGGTAGTAAGCACAGGAGCCGGGCAACCCAACTATTGGCCAAAGACATGATTCGGAGCAGATGCATATAATGCTAAATTCGGGGTGCCGAACTATACTGTAAAAAGTGTTCGAACTTTGTTGTCGTGTTATGGGGCACAATGAAGCCCCTCGCGGAATAAAGCGTAGCAAAGTGTACGAGTGCGATTTGATAAGATTATCAAAAGAACAAACTAGTGCCGCAAAAGTTGGGCTGCAAACTATTTCCATTATAGTTTGATTAATACTTCAAAGCGTATTTTGTACAAGTAGTGCAATAAGCAACAGTGGCTATTTAACATGCCAAGACCAAGGAGGAGCTGCGTACGGGTTCTGAAAACAGGTAGAGTGATCGCCAAGAAGGAAATCTAGAGATACCCCCGCACGTCTATGCTACTTGCCACCTCGGTGTGTCCGTCCTTCGAAAGGACCAATTATGAGGACGACGAGAGGGGCGTGCGGAAAGGAAACCTAAAGAGGAAAAAAGAAAAGGTGAAAGTATGTGTGTCCAAGGGAGGTCGAGCCTTATTATGGATCACAATCTAGTTATGCCTGCGTCTATGCCCATGGTATTTTGAGCGTGTAGTTATGTACACGCGACGCGAACGCCGCCACTTGGTGTGCTCTGGGACAAAGGCTGAATTGCTAGTTGAGCTCTTGACGAGCTGGGCTATCCTAGTGCAGAGTAGTCCGGACTCGTTTGACAGTGTCCGGGAGTATGGTCGCCGAATTAAGGTTCTGCTTATGTAGGCCACTATGTACCTCTGCTGCTAGGGCAGCGGTGTGCTCCTTGGTACGGAGGGAGCACTCCGTGTTCCCATTGACTGTTATGAACCCACATGGTCCAGGCATCTTGAGTTTGAGATAAGCATAGTGCGGCACCGCATTGAATCGGGCAAACGCAGTTCGTCTGAGCAGTGCGTGATAGTCACTACGGAAGGGGACGATATCGAAGATTAACTCCTCGCTTCAGAAGTTGTCTGGATATCCGAAGACGACCTCCAATGTGATTGAGCCCGAGTAGCGGGCCTCTACACCTGGTATAACTCCTTTAAAGGTAGTTTTGGTGGGCTTGATCCTTGATGGATCAATGCCCATTTTGCGCACTTGTCGGATTTCGGGTTCCGGCAGACCCTTGAGGTTCGAACACTGGGGTGCGTGCGGAGATTTCGCCTTCTACCTACCTGCACCCCTCCGCCTCGCTAAGATCTAAGCTATGGAAAGAACAGCACAAGAGACACAGGGTTTATACTGGTTCAGGCCATCGTTGTGGTGTAATACCCTACTCCAGTGTGTGGTGTGGTGGATTGCCTCTTGGGCTGATGATGATGAGCAATACAAGGAAGAACAGCCTTGCGAGGGTCTGTTCTTGGCTGGGGGGATGAACTGCTAGGAGGAGTTCAGTCACCCTTCTCTCTCTCTCTTCTCGATTGCGATCCGATCTCGATGCTGGGTTGGCCGATTCTCGATCCCTCGATCCTGTGGGTGGCTAGTCCTATTTATAGGCAAAGGCCCTGGGCCTCTTCCCCAAATATTGAGCGGGAAGGGCGCCAACAATTGGCCATTTTAAAGGGGAACATCTGGTACACTTATCCTGACTAAAGTTGGTCCTCGCCTGCCAAAGACTCTGGTGGTGACGCTGGCTTGGGCTCCATAATGACTTCCTCCCTGCCGTTGGACTGGTCTTGGTCTCGTTGCACCAAAACGGGTGCCTTTGCTTGATGCTCTCGCCTGCGCTTGCTCCCTTTGCACCAAAGAGGAAAGGAGGACACTGCACGGGCTGGCGCCCGCCTGGCGCCCTTGGTCGTCATGGCTTGTGTCACGAGCACCTCGTGAGGTACCCCGCCTTGATCTCTCCGCCTCCTCGTGAGCCAGCCTGATGAGGCCATGCCTGAGGAAGCTCCGTGTCATCCACCCCGCGAGGCTTGGCTCCTCGCGAGGGTCTTGGGTCTGTGTTGATGAAGACGGGCCATGCTGGGCCCCCTTTGAGCCACGCCGCAGGCCGCAGGCAGGCAAGTCTGGGGACCCCCGTTCCCAGAACGCCGACTGTAGCCCCCGGGCCCAAGGCGCGCCCAGACTTGGCCGTGCAGGGAGGTGAAAGGGCAAGGGCGAAGCGCCGCGGGCCCCAACAGCCTGCGGCCTTGGGCGCCGCGTGGCGGTTGACTGGATGTGGGCGTCTCCACAACCGCGCGAGTTAATAAAGGAGCGACATCTGCCTAGGCTTTGCTTTTTGCTTTCTCTGGTTGCTGCTCAGATCCCCTTTCTTGCGCCTCTCCTTCCTTCCTCCAAAATTTCCAGATCTACTCCGACCGCGTGACCCTAGGAAGCCATGGCGCCTCATCAGTCCCCGGCCGGAGCTTGGTACTCGTCTGCCCTGGACTGGCCGAACGTGTCGGATGCGAGCCTCGCCCGGTTGCGCCGGATGGCGGCGGCGCAGGGCATCGACGGGGCGAAGGTGTTCAAGGTCGGCTCCGCCACCCCTGAGGGCCAAGGGAGCATCTTCTATCTGTTCTTTGTAAGCGCCATTGGTGCTGGCCTGGTGCCTCCCTTCTCCGAGTTCTTCTTCTTTGTCCTCCGCCATTATAAGCTACAGGCTCTGCATCTCCACCCCAACTCTGTCCTTCTCCTGGCAATCTTCGCCTATTACTGTGAGGCTCACGTAGGGGTGCAGCCCTCGGTGGCCTTGCTGCGCCACTACTTCTACCTCCGGACCTCTCGCGGTCCTGCTTCCGCGTGCGCGAGCTTCATCGCGTACGGTGGTTCCATTGCCATTTCGAACCCCGGGAAAAGGATTGAGGGCTTCAGGAGCAAGTGGGTCTTGGCAGATGCTGGGCATATCCACCCTCGGCTGATCTTGCCCATGGAGCATCCCACAAGCTCCAGCGATTGGGGTCGAGCGGAGCTCGCGGACCCCCGCGTGAAGCTGGTGTTGGAGAAGATGGACGCGGATCTGAGGCCGGCCAACATGGCGGCCGCGAAGCTGACCGGCGCGTCGCTACTAAGGGAATTCCTGGAGCACCAACTGGCTCCACTTCGGCAGTACTCACTTCCGATGTGGAGGCCCCATCCGAGCCCCGCGGCCTTGGCCGATGGAGATTTGGCTGTGGCCCTCCAATCTCTGGTCGGGGGCGATGTGGCAAGGTTGGAGGGCGCTCCTATGCCCTTGTTCCTCCGCGACGACTAGGAGCAGGTAGTGGAGTCCATGACTGTCTTCAACGGGGACGGGCCCGTGCCCATGGAGACTCCCGGGGAATCGGTGGACGTGTCCTCCAACGACTCCAGCGAAGAGGAGGGAGGAGGGGAGCGGGAAAAAGGGCCGGACTCCGAGGCGACTGACGGAGAGTCGAGGGCTCCCCTCCCCCGGCGCAGGTCCCGTGTTCTCTGCCTCTCTCCGAGCGATGACGACGAGGATGATGACGAGCAGGACGGCGGGAGCTTGCCCCCGATACCGAAGAAGGACAGGACCGGGCTGATCTCCCATGGGTCTGCCCCGGCCCCGAGGAGGACCGCAGATGCGCCTTCGCTTCCAAGCTTCCCGAGGTTGACCCTTCCAGCCGTCTTTCAGGCTTCAAATTTGGCCGAAGGCCGCTTGAGCTTACTGGCGACGACCCGTAAGCGCTTGATTCTTGTCTTTATTTCTTGTTCTGCTTCTGAGGCTTGACGTCCGCATCTCTTGGATAGGCTGGCGCCCGCAGCAAAGAAGCCGAAGGGAGCTCCTGAGGTTCCATCCGTGGTAGCGCCTCTGCCCGCGAAGGAAGGTGACCACGACGCGTGGGCTTCTCCTGCCCGGTCGTCCTCACGAGGCCTGGCTGAGCCGGCTGGGGCGAGCTGCAGCCCCCATGGCCCAAGTGACTCCCGAGGTGCCTTTGCCTGCTGCCGCCACTACAGCCGTTGGGGCGCAGCAGGCTTCGCCTCAGGATGCTGTGGTCGCGCTGCCTCCTTCTCCTCCCACTCCACCGACTGCTGTCTCTCCGACTCCTCCTGCCGTTCTGGATCCTGCTGCTGCTAAGCTAGACCGGCTGCGGCAGGATCTTCTTGGTGCTGACCCTCACTTGGTGGTCGGGCGCTTGGAACTGGCTTCAGGATGGATTCGCTCCGACACTTCGATTCGGGCGGTGCTGGTCCAGGCCTCGACGGCTTGCGATGAGGAGAGGCAGGCCGTCCTTGAGGCGAAGGCTGCTCGTGACACAGCCCTGGGGGAGGTGGTCGACGTCCGTGGTCGTTGCAAGGCGCTGGAGGACGAGCTGCAAGGCCTGCGGGACCAGCTAGAGAAATAGGTCCGCCTTCGCCAAGAGCAGGAACAAGGTGTGAAGGCTCGCGAGGCGGCCGTCGAGGGCCGGGAGGCCAAGCTCAGGAAGCGCCGCGACCGCCTAGGCGCGCTGGAGCAGGAGCTGGGGGCAAGGAAGGTCGAGCTGGACGACACGGCCTAGGTTCTTGCCGAGGACCGTGTGGCCTTCGTGGAAATGGAGGCAAAGGCTCGCTCCTCACTGAGGACGCTTTACGACAGCGGCCTGGAGAGCCCGCTGGCTGGCGCCGAGGGCGGCCCCGCCAAGCTGCTTCCCTTCCTGGTTCGCGCTCTTGAAGATGTCGCCCTTGGCCTTGGCCCCACAGCCGAGGCCGAGGCGCGTGTCCTGTCTTCTGCAGCGCTGACGCGGGTCCTCACCCACATCTACCTTCGCGATCCCGGCGTCGACCTCGACAGCCTGCTGGAGCCAGTAAGCGGCGAGCGTGCCGCTGCCGCTGCCGAGGCTGTGAAGGGTCGCGCGGAGGCTCTGCTGGGTAAGTTCCGGGCCTTCAGCACCAAGCCGAAGCAAGGCGCTGCCGACCCCACTGCTCCATGAGGCGAACCCACTCCGCGCTGCTCCACCGCCTACAAGTGACTCCGTTGTGGCTCCTGTCTTGCCTTTAATTCCTGCACATGTATCATGCCTCGGGGAGGCGTTTACACTTGCGTTTGGCATTGAGATAATAGTGTGGACTGTAATATTTGCTTTTGAATTCCTTGAAATTTACGCTTCTCCTTCCTACTTGCTTATGTTCTACGCCGGCAGAGCCCAGCCCCGCGCATACCTCAGCTGCTGTTAGCCCCGACCGGAAACCAGGACGGGACCAAGGAGTGAGGGGCTACGTGAAAAGTTAGGCTCCTGAGTCGCGATTCTCAGGAGTCCCCCTTGGCGCATGAACAGCAAGTAGGGAGGTGTGATGTGGGTGGATCTACCGTTCTATGTCTGCAGGGCCCGGCCGCGCGCATAACTCAACCGCCGTTAGCCTTTCGGAACTAAGGAGTGAGGGGCTACGTGACCAGTTAGGCTCCTGAGTCACGATGCTCAGGAGTCCCCCTTGACGCTCAAACGGCCTTCGTACCTTGGCTCCGCTCGGGGAGAGACGCGCGACGAACCAGGCCCCGGGGGGCCTGGCTGGGTGGCGTGCGTCTGGGCGTGACCCAGGCGCAGCCCCCGTGCCCAGCCCCCTCGTGTGGCACTCCTGAGGGGAGGCGTTACGATGATGCTAGACACTGAGCTCTGGGCTCCCTGAGGTTGATGCGTCCCGGGGGCCGCCCTCAGTTGTTTATCACCAGCGCGGAGCATAGCGCTTCTGTATGTGTACGGGCATAGCCGCTCCTCGGCAGTGTCGTCAGCCAGCGCGGAGCATGGTGCTTCCACTGGTACGTGGGAGGGGGCTCCCCTCCGGGAGGAGCCCCCGAGGCATTTACAGCCCTGCCCTGACACGTGGCTGGCACGGTAGGGCCTGGCGAGGTGTATCTGGGCACCCGTGAGCCAGCGCGGGACTCACGGGGCCCTACCTCTAGGCGGGTTGCACCTGGCGCTGGGCCTTATCTTGTGATGTGTCCCTGCAAACTTGGTTAGATGCCGGCACTCTACGTCCTCGGGTCCCGGCCCTCGAGCTGGTCTCAGCCGTCACTGGTATGCCGGGTCGCGATGCCGTGGACAAGGCCAGAGGGTGAGGGCTGGAGAGCCAGTAAGAGCCTTGAGTCGCGATGCTCAGGTACCCCCCTTTAACGTGCAAGTGGTCGGCATGGAGAAGAAGAGGTGCCGTGGATAGGCATCAAATAATCAAGCATGGTGGGTCGAACGCATAGCCGGAAATAAACGCAAAAGGGATACATGCCGCTAGGTCTGGCCCGAGCGACTTGGGGATGATGCAGCCCGTGGGGCGCCCCCAACAAGGTAAGCTAACAACATGAAATAAAAGGGATACATGCCGTAGGGATGGACCCACGCGGCCTGGGAATAATGCAGCCCTGGGGGGCGCTCCCAGCTGGAAATGAAACTTGAAAGATGTCACCTGATGATGTTGAGGACGAAGGAGTGTTGGTGTAGCTGACTCGGTGGGCTGCGGAAGCCGATCCTCACGAGCCCCCAGGCCCAGGGGCCTCGCGAGGGCTAGAGGCGCTCCAGAGCTGTGACTCGATTGAGCCCTGGAATGTCGATGCAGACGCGCAGCCCACCATCCTCGCCTGGATGGGGAGCCACAGCTGGTAGGCGGCGGCCGCCTCTCATGACTCTTGACTCATGTAGCTCCTGAATGGCCTTGCTGACGAACTCCTGAGGGTCTGGCCCTCCTTGCCTTACTCCTTGAGGGAAACGTGCTTCGGGACACGCCTCCATGTGGTGCCCAAGCGCCTCCCTCGTGACCTTAGCTAGGTCGGTGGCCCTCCAGGGGAGAGCCCCCGAGCCCTGCCTGAGGAGGGCGCCGGGCGCGCTTTCCTATGCAATGGAAAGAGGTCCCCCCTAGGCAGGCGCGGGCCCTGAGGGGCCTGCTTCCTGAGGGGCCAGGCCGGACGATGTCTTCTTCTTCTTGGGGGCGGTCTTGGGAAGCCTCCTGCTTCCGCGATCCGGGTCTTCCAGTGATGCCGCCTGAAAGGCTCATTCCAGGGAACACACTGCGTCCTTCTCTTCACAGGGCACCATGATGACTCCGTCACTTCCTGGCATCTTGAGGACGTTGTAGCCGTGGTGAGTCACGGCCATGAACTTGGCCAGCGCGGGGTACCCAAGGATGGCATTGTACGGCAGGCGAATGTGAGCGATGTCGAAGTTGATGAGCTCGGTGCGGTAGTTGTCGCGTGCCCCGAAGGTGACAGAGAGGCGGACCCACCCAATCGGGACCGTGGAGCCGTCGGTGACTCCGGAGAAAGGCTTGGTTGGCTGAAGCTGGGTGTAGGGCACTTGGAGATTGTTGAATATTTCCACGGACAGGATGTTGAGCCCTGCCCCGCCATCGATGAGGGTCCTGGTGACCACCACGTTGCTGATGATTGGGGAACAAAGCATCGGGACGACTCCGGCTGTGGCCGCACACTTGAGCTGATCTGCTGAGTTGAACGTGATGGCGCACGCCGACCACCTGAGAGGGCGCGTGGCTTCCAGTTTGGGGAGGACTGCATTCACTTCGCGGGCGAACTGCTTGAAGATGCGTTGAGAGGCTGGGGCTTGAGCCCCGCCCAGGATGCAGGCGATCGCGCGCGGCTCCTGGAAGCCCCCAGCCCCCTCGTCCTGATGGCGGTCCTCGTTTCTCCTTGGCTGCGGTGGCAGCGGAGGGAGGCCTGCGTTGCCTTGTGGGCGATCCTCACGAGGCTGATCCCTCCAGTCTCCCTCGCGAGGCGGGTCTTGCAGCGATCCTCGCGAGGTCGATCGCACCACCCCTGGCGCGGGCAGCGGTCTTCCCAGCGTCCTACGTTCCTTACTCCTCCTCGACCGTAGCCCCGGTCACCTCGGTCGGGGCGACGGCTGATCCTTCCTTCTCGCACGGCTTGGAGCTCTTGACACTCGTTGGTGCTGTGGGTGTGGAGGTCGTGGTACACACAGTATCGACTGCCCTTGGGAGGTTCGGGCTGATCTCTGCCCTGCTTGGTGTCTGGTTCTGCCGCGAGCACGGCAGCCCCCTTGTGCTTCACATCCTTGGCCTTAGGCTTCTTCTCTTCTGGGTCTGCGGCAGGCAGCTCGAGGAGGGAGAGACGCCCTTCCTCAGCCCTGGCGCACTTGGTTGCCAAGTTGAACAACTCCAAGGAAGTGCACAGGTCTTCATGCATCGCCAGCTTCTCCTTCATCTTGACATCGCGCATGCCGTCGGAGAAGGCTGAGATGATGGCCTCCTCGGTCACCTTGGGAATCTTGAGGCATGCGTTGTTGAAGCGCTGGATGTACTTCTGCAAGGTCTCTCCGGGTTGTTGCTTGATGCAGCGCATGTCGCTCACGGTGGGTGGCCGGTCGCGAGTACCTTGGAAGTTGGCGATGAAGCGGGTGCGCATCTCGTCCCAGCAGGAGATCGTGCCTGGAGCCAGGTTCAGGAGCCAGGTGCGGGCCCCATCCTTGAGCGCCATGGGAAACCAGTTCGCCATGACCTTCTCGTCTCCGTTGGCAGCTTCGATGCCCAGCTCATAGAGCTGGAGGAACTCTGCAGGGTCGGCCGTGTCGTCGTAACGAGGAGGCAGGTCTGGCTTGAACTTGCCGGGCCACGCGACGCTGCGTAGCTTGGTGGTGAAGGCACGGCAGCCTGCTGTGGCCACGGGAGGCCTTGGGTGATGGAGAGCTTGGTCTTGCATGTCCCCACGCGCTGCAGCTGGGAGCAGCGCGGGGTCTTGACGTGCGGGAGCAGGAGCATGGTCGCGACGTGCTGGAGTAGGGAGCGCCCGGGTAGCTTCTTGCGGGCGAGGGACTTCTTGGCAGCTCTGCTCTTGCCACGCTGGCACCTGACGGAGCGGGTTCCGCCCAGGGGCCACGTGCCTTGGAGCCATGGCGCCTTCTTGAGGAGGAGGAGGCCGGGGGCCACCGGAGCTTCGTCGCCCACGCGGGGCGGGGTGCGGTGCAGCGTAACGGATGGCGCAGGAGAGCCCCCTGCGGCGCGGACGAGCTCAGCGACGCTGTCGAGCCATTCTTCATAGACATCATCGATGGGACGATAGCGCAGGAGCTCGTTTGCCGCGATGAGCGCAGCTCGAGCCTCCATGGATGCGCGGAGCGCGCGGGACGAAGAACCAGCTGGGGTGAGCGAGGGAGTAGCGGTGCGGCCATCTTGCCGCACAGACGGATGCTGAGACGACGCTTGCTGCTCGTCCCCCGCCGGGCCGGTGGCGGCGTTGACGGCAGGTGACGGGGAACGGCGAGGACGCCCACCGACAGGAGCCGTCTGGGCGACGCGGGAAGCGAGAGCGGCCCGGCGCTCGGCGCAGGCCCGACGAGCGTCAGACATGGACGCGATGGTCGGAGGAGAACGGGGTGGTGGAAGACGAATTCCGGTGCACCCCTACCTGGCGTGCCAAATGTCGGATTTCGGGTTCCGGCAGACCCTTGAGGTTCGAACAGTGGGGTGCGCGCGGAGATTTCGCCTTCTACCTACCTGCACCCCTCCGCCTCGCTAAGATCTAAGCTATGGAAAGAACAACACAAGAGACACAGGGTTTATACTGGTTCGGGCCACCGTTGTGGTGTAATACCCTACTCCAGTGTGTGGTGTGGTGGATTTCCTCTTGGGCTGATGATGATGAGCAATACAAGGAAGAACAGCCTCGCGAGGGTCTGTTCTTGGCTGGGGGATGAACTGCTAGGAGGAGTTCAGTCACCCTTCTCTCTCTCTCTCTTCTCGATTGCGATCCGATCTCGATGCTGGGTTGGCCGATTCTCGATCCCTCGATCCTGTGGGTAGCTAGTCCTATTTATAGGCAAAGGCCCTGGGCCTCTTCCCCAAATATTGAGCGGGAAGGGCGCCAACAATTGGCCATTTTAAAGGGGAACATATGGTACACTTATCCTGACTAAAGTTGGTCCTCGCCTGCCAAAGACTCTGGTGGTGACGCTGGCTTGGGCTCCACAATGACTTCCTCCCTGCCGTTGGACTGGTCTTGGTCTCGTTGCACCAAAACGGGTGCCTTTGCTTGATGCTCTCGCCTGCGCTTGCTCCCTTTGCACCAAAGAGGAAAGGAGGACACTGCACGGGCTGGCGCCCGCCTGGCGCCCTTGGTCGTCATGGCTTGCGTCACGGGCACCTCGTGAGGTACCTCGCCTTGATCTCTCCGCCTCCTCGCGAGCCAGCCTGATGAGGCCGTGCCTGAGGAAGCTCCGTGTCGTCCGCCCCGCGAGGCTTGGCCCCTCGCGAGGGTCTTGGGTCTGTGTTGATGAAGACGGGGCGTGCTGGGCCCCCTTTGAGCCACGCCGCAGGCCGTAGGCAGGCAAGTCTGGGGACCCCCGTTCCCAGAACGCTGACAGCACTGTATCTTGGTAAAGCAGGTTGAGGCAGCTGCCGTTGTCCATCAGGACTCATGTGAGGTGAAATCCATCAATTATTGGGTCGAGGACCAGTGCGGCTGACCCGCCATGACGGATACTGGTCGGATGATCCCTACGATCGAAAGTGATCGGGCATGATGACCATGGGTTGAATTTTGGGGTGATTGGCTCTATCGCATAGATGTCCCTGAGCACGCGTTTGCACTCCCTCTTGGGGATATGGGTGGCGTATATCATGTTCACCATTTTGATTTGAGGGGGAAACTTCTTTTGTCCCCCTGTGTTCAGTGGACGGGGCTCCTCGTCGTCGTTCTCGCTTTGTGACCCCTTCTCCTTGTCTTTGGCATTTAACTTGCCGGCCTGTTTGAAGACCCAACAACTCCTGTGGGTATGATTGGCTGGTTTATCATGGGTGCCATGGATCTGACATGGGCGATCGAGTATGGGATCCAGGCTGGAAGGGCCCTGATTATTTATTTTATATGGCTTCTTCCGCTGACCGGACTTGGAGCCACTGAATCTGGCGTTGACCGTCGTGTCCTTGGTATTATCACCGTTGCTTCAAAGCTTATGTCTGTTGCGGCGGGGCTTGCCATTGATATTTATGGCTTCTGAAGTGCCAGGTTCGCTTGTATTGTTATTACTACAGGTTAGCCAGCTATCTTCGCCCGCCCAAAAGTGGGTCATGAGTGCCTTGAGGGCTGCCATGGACTTCGGCTTTTCTTGGCTGAGGTGTCAGGCAAGCCATTCGTCTCGGATGCTATGTTTAAATGCCACTAGGGCTTCGGCATCCGGACAGTCGACGATCTCGTTCATTTTGGTTAGGAACCTAGTCCAAAATTTCCTGGCTGACTCTCCGGGCTATTGAATTATGTGACTTAAGTCGTCGACATGCGGAGGTCGAACATATGTACCTTGGAAGTTGTCAAGGAAGGCTTCTTCCAAGTCCTCCCAGCTGCGAATGGAACTTTCGGGCAGGCTGTTCAGCCAGTGTCGGGCTGGCCCCTTGAGTTTTAGGGGGAGGTATTTGATGGCATGAAGATCATCGCTGCGGGCCATATGAATGTGGAGAATGAAGTCTTCAATCCATACCATAGGGTCCGTGGTTCCATCATATGATTCGATATTCACGGGTTTGAACCCTTCTGGGAATTCATGTTCCATTACTTCGTCAGTGAAGCAGAGAGGGTGTGCGGCACCTCTATATCGGGCTAGTTCGTGGCGTAGTTCAGATGGAGTCCGTCTGCGGTTTTCGGCTCGGACGTAATTGTGCTTGCCATGTTTGGCTTGATACCCATTGTCGCGCGTCGAGGCATGCCCCCGTGATCCGTAGATCGATCTGGACGGACATGCTTTATTCTTCAGGCCCTGCCGGAGATCATACGTGTATCCCTGAGCAGTTTTGTCTCTGCCTTTACGACGAGGTAGAGCGGGCTGGTGTTCGGCTTATATTGCCGCTTTGTCCCGGCCACGTGGTGGCCGGTCAGCCGCATTGTGCATTGATGGAACGGGCTCCAACGCCTCGTCATCGAATTGAGGTAGTAATTTGCGCTTCGGGTAACTTTTGAGTGGTCGCTTGAGGCCGTACTCCTCGGCTTTCGGGACGTTAGTCCATCTGTCATTGAGCAGATCTTGATCAGCTTGAAGCTGTTGCTGCTTCTTTTTTAGGCTCCTTGTAGTGGCTATTAGCTGACGCTTGAAGCGCTCCTGCTCGAGAGGTTCCTCAGGCACGATAAAATCCTCGTTACCGAGGCTCACCTCATCCTTGGAGAGTGGAAGATAATTCCTGTCCTCCGAGTCTTCGTGCGCGGCCTATTCATCAGGGCTAACTCACCCATCTTCCCGTTCATCTTGTTTGGAAGTTGCCTCAACAGGGTCTTCATTATCTTTGGCACCGTCCGGAGTGTTATCTTCTCCTGTGTCGGTGTTGCTGTCTTTGCTGCGGCCTGATTTAGAGCGGCTCTGCTGACGCCGGCGTTTTGGTTGTATCTCAGGAGGTTTATGCTCAACTGGATCTTCCTTGTCATTGCCACTATTCACTTTTGGTGCATCTACCATGTATACATCATATGAGGAGGTGGCCGTCCATCGTCCGGTGAACCGTGGGTTTTTGGCATGTTCCTCTCTAGCGTCGTCGTCCATACCGTCGATGTCTTCGGAGCCGTAATCGAGCATGTCGGTTAAGTCTTCGACAGTGGCTATTAAGTGGGTGGGGTGGGAAGCGGAATTCTCCATCATCAGCCTCCAGTTCAAACTGGATATAATTCGGCTGAGAGTCCCCCACTAAGGAGAGTGTTTTCAATGAGTTTAGCACGTCGCCTAAAGGCGAGCGCCAAAAGATGTCAGTGGATCTGAATTCAATGATCGTTGCATGATCAAGCTCGTCATGCGCGGAAGCACATGGTTTGGAACTTGAAGCCAGAAACAGGTCCAGGGTTCCGGTGACGCGGATCCCACTCGAGGTTGGGTCAGTGTGCGGTTCTGACGCCGCTGAGTCTGTGACTTCCATGGCGGGGTTGAGCCTCCCGTCCTCGTATGGCGCAATCTGCTCCGGATCCAGGGCCGGAGCAGTTACAGACGCAATCCCCTGGGCATGGTTTGATGACAGATTTAAGTCATGTTCATTATGGCGACAGGGAGCAGCTGCCATGGTCTCGAATCCGTCGAAGATCAAGTCTCCGCAGATATCCGCGAGTAGTTCAAGCTTCCAAATCTAACCTGACGGCCAAGGTCGTAGCTATCGATCTGCTCTAGATGGCCACACGAGTTGGCCCGTAGTGCGAAGCCGCCGAATACGAAGATCTATCCAGGGAGGAAGGTTTCTCCCTGGACAACGTTGTTGTAGACGATTGACAGGGCCATCGAACCTCCTGACAATGACATAGTGGAACTCTCAATGAAAGCACCAATGTCGGTGTCAAAACCGGCGGATCTTGGGTAGGGAGTCCCGAAATGTGCGTCTGAGGTTGATGGTAACAGGAGACAGGGAACACAATGTTTACCCAGGTTCGGGCCCTCTCGATGGTGGTCAAACCCTACGTCCTGCTAGATTAATATTGATGAGTATGGGGGTTACAAGAGTTGATCTACCACGAGATCGTAATTGCTAAAACCCTAGAAGTCTAGCCTATCTGATTATGATTGTCCCTACGGACTAAGCCCTCTAATTTATATAAACACTGGAGGGGGCTAGGGTTATACAAAGTCGGTTACAGAGAAAGGAATCTTTATATCTGAATGCCAAGCTTGCCATGCATGCCAAGGAGAGTCCCATCCGGACACGGGTGAGAGTCTTCGGTCTTGTAGCTTCGTAGCCCATCATTCCGACCCATGTCCAACAGGCCGGGCGCCCGAGGACCCCTTAGTCCAGGACTCCCTTAGTGCTAAGCAGGTACGATGATGGTACTGGATATAAAGGCATGTCTGCATGCAAGTTGCGTGACTTTTGTCATTTGGGTCAGTCGACCATTTAAGGCGGTTGGATGAAGATCCTACGTCTCCTAACCCTTGTTCTTCCTTTTCTCTGATTCTTCCCATACAGAACACCGCACAGGCTGCCGGCCGAACCACCGGCCCCCACCGTCTGTGTTACTATGCCACCACCACCCCCACCCCCGCCCCCACCCACGTCGAGTTTCTTCATTTGGCGAGGCCCCACCACCGCCCCCCACAACCACCGTCCCCACCCGAGCCCCTTCCTTTGCACCGGCGAGCTCTCAAAAATTGACTGACCCAATTTTGAAATTTAGTCTATTGTCATTTAACTAGTGTGGAATATAAAAGGGGAAAACCATAAGCATGGCGAGTATAGTGTTGAGCGTGCCATGGCGGATCTGAAGGTGCAAACTAGACAAAGGCAACTTCACAACCAATGTTTGCTACCGCCTCTGGTGCGGCATCGTGTATGCATCTGCTGAGAATTTGACGGTGATGCGGTAGCGATGGCTGTCGGCGGCGTGGAAGCAAATGTAGGAGGATAGATGGTGGTGGTGGGGCGCGGTGGATGAGATGGTCGTGGGAGCGGTGTCGGCAAGGTGGACGACGGCAAAAGTGAAAGTATGTGTGTCCAGGGGAGGTCGAGCCTTACTATGGATCACAATCTAGTTATGCCTCCATCTATGCGCATGGTATTTTGAGTGCATAGTTATGTACGCGTGGCGCGAATGCCGCCACTTGGTGTGCTTTGGGACGGAGGCCGAATTGCTAGTTGAGCTCTTGACGAGCTGGGCTATCCTGGTGCAAAGTAGTCCGGACTCGTTTGACAGTGTCCGGGAGTATGGCCCCCGAATTAAGGTTCTGCTTATGTAGGCCGCTCTGTACCTCTGCTGCCAGGGCAGCGGTGTGCTCCTCGGTACGGAGGGAGCGCTCCGTCTTTCCATTGACTATTATGACCCCACGTGGTCCCGGCATCTTGATCTTGAGATAAGCATAGTGTGGCACCGCATTGAATCGGGCAAATGCAATTCGTCTGAGCAGTGCGTGATAGCCACTGCGGAAGGGGACGATATCGAAGATTAACTCCTCGCTTCGGAAGTTGTCCGGAGATCCGAAGACGACCTCCAATGTGATTGAGCCCGAGCAGCGGGCCTCTACACCTGGTATAACTCCTTTAAAGGTAGTTTTGGTGGGCTTGATCCTTGATGGATCGATGCCCATTTTGTGCACTGTATCCTGGTAAAGCAGGTTGAGGCTACTGCCGCCGTCCATGAGGACTCATGTGAGGTGAAATCCATCAATTATTGGGTCAAGGACCAGTGCGGCTGACCCGCCATGACGGATACTGGTCGGATGATCCCTACGATCAAAAGTGATCAGGCATGATGACCATGGGTTGAATTTTGGGGTGACTGGCTCTACCGCATAGACGTCCCTGAGCGCGCATTTGCGCTCCCTCTTGGGGATATGGGTGGCGTATATCATGTTCACCATTTTGATTTGAGGGGGAAACTTCTTCTGTCCCCCTGTGTTCAGTGGACGGGGCTCCTCGTCGTTGTTCTCGCTTTGCGACCCCTTCTCCTTGTCTTCGGCATTTAACTTGTCGGCCCGTTTGAAGACCCAACAACTCCTGTGGGTATGATTGGCTGGTTTATCAGGAGTACCATGGATCTAACATGGGAAATCGAGTATGCGATCCAGGCTGGAATGGCCCTGATTATTTCTTTTATATGGCTTCTTCTGCTGACCGGACTTGGAGCCACTGAATCTGGTGTTGACCGTCGTGTCCTCGGTATTATCACCGTTGCTTCGACGCTTATGTTTGTTGCGTCGGGGCTTGCCGTTGCTATTTCTGGCTTCCGAAGTGCCAGGTTCGCTTGTATTGTTATTACTACGGGCTAGCCAGCTATCTTCGCTCGCGCAAAAGCGGGTTATGAGTGCCGTGATGGCTGCCATGGACTTCGGCTTTTCTTAGCTGAGGTGTCGGGCGAGCCATTCATCCCGGATGCTATGTTTAAATGCCGCTAGGGCTTTGGCATCCGGACAGTCGACGATCTGGTTCTTTTTGGTTAGGAACCTAGTCCAGAATTTCCTAGCTGACTCTCCGGGCTATTGAATTATTTGACTTAAGTCGTTGGCATCCGGAGTCGAACATATGTACCCTGGAAGTTGTCAAGGAAGGCTTCTTCCAACTCCTCCCAGCTGCCAATGCAATTTTCGGGTAGGCTGCTCAGCCAGTGCCAGGTTGGCCCCTTGAGTTTTAGGGGGAGGTATTTGATGGCATGAAGATCATCTGCGGCTTTCAGCTTGGACATAATTGTGCTTGACATGTTCAGCTTGATAGCCGTCGTCGCACATCGAGGCACGCCCCCGTGATCCATAGATCGATCTGGATGGACCTGTTTTATTCTTCAGGCCCTACCGGAGATCATACGTGTATCCCTGAGCAGTTTTGTCTCTACCTTTATGACAAGGTAGAGCGGGCTGGTGTTCGGCTTCTATTGCCGCTTTGTCCTAGCCACGTGGTGGCCGGTCAGCCGCATTGTGCGTTGATGGCACGGGCTCCAACGCCTCGTCATCGAATTGAGGTAGTAATTTGCGCTTCGGGTAACTTTTGAGTGGTCGCTTGAGGCCGTACTCCTCGGCTTTCACGATGTTAGTCCATCTATCGTTCAGCGGATCTTGATCAGCTTGAAGCTGTTGCTGCTTCTTTTTCAGGCTCCTTGCAGTGGCTATTAGCCAGCGCTTGAAGCACTCCTGCTCGAGAGGTTCCTCAGGCATGATAAAATCCTCGTTGCCGAGGCTCACCTCATCCTCGGAGAGTGGAAGATAATTGCTGCCCTCCGAGTCTTCGTGCGCGGCCTGTTCATCCGGGCTAACTCGCCCATCTTCCTGTTCATCTTGTTTGGAAGTTGCCTCAACAGGGTCTTCATTGTCTTTATCACCGTCCAGAGTGTTATCTTCTCCTGTTTCGGTGTTGCTGTCTTTGCTGCGGCGTGATTTAGAGCGGCGCTGCTGACGCCGGCATTTTGGTTGTATCTCAGGATGTTTGTGCTCAACTGGATCTTTCTTGTCATCGCCACTATTCTCTTTTGGTGCATCTACCTTGTATACATCATATGAGGAGGTGGCCGTCCATCGCCCGGTGAATGGTGGGTTTTCAGCCTGTTCCTCTCCAGCATCGTCGTCCATACCATTGATATCTTCGGAGCTATAATCGAGCATGTCAATTAAGTCTTCAACAGTGGCTATTAAGTGGGTGGGGTGGGAAGCGGAATTCTCCGTCATCAGCCTCCAGTTCAAACTGGATATAATTCGGCTGAGAGTCCCCCACTAAGGAGAGTGTTTTTAATGAGTTTAGCACGTCGCCTAAAGGCGAGTGCCAAAAGATGTCCGTGGAGCTGAATTCGACGATCGTTGCCTGATTAAGCTCGTCGTGCACGGACGCACATGGTTCAGAACTTGCAGCCGGAAATGGGTCCGAGGTTTCGGTGACACGGATCCCACTCGAGGTTGGGTCGGTGTGCGGCTCTGACGCTGCTGAGTCTGCGACTTCCATGGCGGGGTTGAGACTCCCGTCCTCGAATGGTGCAATCTGCTCTGGATCCAGGGCCGGAGCAGTTACAGGCGCTATCCCCTGGGCATGGTCCGATGACAGATTTATGTCATGTTCATCGTGGCGACAGGGAGCGGCTGCCATGGTCTCGAATCCGTTGAAGATCAAGTCTCCGCGGATATCCGCGACGTAGTTCAAGCTTCCAAATCTAACCTGATGGCTAGGGTCGTAGCTATCGATCTGCTCTAGATAGCCACGTGAGTTGGCCCGCAGTGCAAAGCCGCCGAATACGAAGATCTGCCCGGGGAGGAAGGTTTCTCCCTGGACAAAATTGTTGTAGACGATTGACGGGGCCATCGAACCTCCTGACGATGACACAGCGGAACTCTCAATGAAAGCACCAATGTCGGTGTCAAAACCGGCGGATCTTGGGTAGGGGGTCCCGAAATGTGCGTTTGAGGTTGATGGTAACAGGAGATAGGGAACACAATGTTTACCCAGGTTCGGGCCCTCCCGATGGAGGTAAAACCCTACATCCTGCTAGATTAATATTGATGAGTATGGGGGTTGCCAGAGTTGATCTACCACGAGATCGTAATGGCTAAAACCCTAGAAGTCTAGCCTATCTGATTGTGATTGTCCCGATGGACTAAGCCCTCCGGTTTATATAGACACCGGAGGGGGCTAGGGTTATACAAAGTCGGTTACAGAGAAAGGAATCTTTATATCCGAATGTCAAGCTTGCCATCCATGCCAAGGAGAGTCCCATCCGACACGGGTGAGAGTCTTCGGTCTTGTATCTTCATAGCCCATCAGTCCGACCCATGCCCAACAGGCCGGACGCCCGAGGACCCCTTAGTCCAGAACTCCCTTAGTGCTAAGCATGTACAATGATGGTACTGGATATAAAGGCATGTCTGCATGCAAGTTGCGTGACTTTTGTCATTCGGATCAGTCGACCATTTAAGGCGATTGGATGAAGATCCTATGTCTCCTAACCCTTGTTCTTCCTTGTCTCTGATTCTTCCCATACAGAACACCGCACGGGCTGCCGGCCGAACCACCGGCCCCCATCGCCTGTGTTCCTCCGCCGCCACCACCCCCACCCCCACCCCACCCACGTCGAGTTTTCTTCATTTGGCGAGGCCCCACCACCGCCCCCACAACCACTATCCCACCCGAGCCCCTTCCTTCGCACCGACGAACTCTGGTGAGCACTCAAAAATTAACTGACCCAATTTTGAAATTTAGTCTACTGTCATTTAACTAGTGTGGAATGTAAAAGGGGAAAACCATAAGCATGGCGAGTATAGTGTTGAGCATGCCATGGCGGATCTGAAGGTGCAAACCAGACAAAGGCAACTTCACAACCAGTGTTTGCTTTCAACTAACATGTAAGTGATGGAAAAGAAATCAGAGTAAAGCAGTGGCAATCTATTTTCTTAATGCGATAAATAAGTTGAGCAGATACGAAAGAGTACCGCCTCTGGTGCAGCGCCGTGTATGCATCTGCTGAGAATTTGACGGTGCTGCGATAGCGATGGCTGTCGGCGGCATGGAAGCAAATCTAGGAGGGTAGACGGTGGCGGTGGGGCGCGGTGGACGAGATGGTCGTGGGAGCGGCGCCAGCAAGGTGGACGACGGCGAGGATGAAGCGAGAGGTCGATCTCTTGTAATGGCCGACGGCGTCGGGGTATCTGCTCCGGCATGGTGGAGGACGGCGGTGGATGGGGTGGTGGACGGAGGAGGCTGGGGTGGAGAGGGTGTTTGGGTGCCCATGGAGTACGAATGGGGAAATGGAGGGAGAGAGGAAGGGGGAACCATGTCTTCAGGGCGCGCTTGTCTCAAATGCGAGGAAATTTACAAACTTAGCCCCCGTTTAAAATTTCCTGCATCACAGCAATATTAGTCGGTTGGGGATAGGACAGTAATCTTGCATACACTGAATATTTGCCGACAAGAGTTTGTCTTCGGCGCCCACCGTGTATGAATCAGGGAGGGAGTCGATTTCGGCCGAGGAGACACTGTGTTTTGGCGCCCGTCGCGTATGAATCCGGGTGAGAGGTGGTTATGTCACGTTTGAGTTAAATTACAAACCTACCCCTATCGAAACCTATAGAAATCGAGCCGATAGGCTTTGCGTGGCAGGGATAGGTACTAACTTCCATCTCGCAGATTTTGGTTTCGGGCAGTTACTGCGACTTTCCCCGCTTCGTTCAATTTTTTGCAGAGCAAGAGTGCATGTTTACCATGCCAACTCAATTCAAATCCAGTTTGTATTCTATTTTTGTTCAGGCAGGATCCATTTTTGAAAGTGCAACTATCCCTGGGTGGTTTTGATAATTCCTAACAACATATAGTTCATTGAGCTAATCCTATTTCAAGATAAACATTTCAGGAAAGCGCAATGAGTGGCATGGCATGGATTAGAAAGTGGACCCTTCAAAATGCTAAGGATAAAAGATTGGCACAAGCTCAAAGCACAAGACTCTACATTTTCTATTTTAGTGATCCAAGATCACATTGAGTTTATAGGAAAAGCCAATACTACTAAGAAGGGATGAGGTGTTGCTTAATGAGGTGCTTACTCAAAATGCTTAGTGATATGCTCCAAAACCCTCAACTACTTTCTCATATCCACATATGTCCCACACCAAATATCCAACTCAGCCCCACCGATTCTTTCTATCCGGCGCCACCGAGTTCAGTTGACATAGCCACTGCCAGAAACCCTAGTCTTTTCGGTCTCACCGATAGGGATCTCAGTCTCACCAAGATGGGATTGTAATCTCTCTATTTCCCTTTGTAACGTTTTAGTCAAACCAAGATGAGCGATCGGTCCCACCGAGATTGCAATGTAAACTCTCTATTTCCCTTTCGTAACACTTTGGTCCAGCCGAGATGAGCGAATCGGTCCCACCGAGTTTGCCTGACCAACTCTCTGTTAGTCCATTACCAAAATCGGTCTCACCGAGTTTGTGTAATCGGTCTCACCAAGATTACGTTATGCCCTAACCCTAATGAGATCGGTCACACCGAGTTGACTTGTCGGTCCCATCAAGAATCCTAACATTCACATTTTGAACTAAATCGGTCTGACCAAGTTTCATCATTTGGTCCCACCGAGTTTGGTGATTTGTGTGTAACGGTTAGATTTTGTGTGGAGGCTATAAATACCCCTCCACCCACTCTTCATTCGTGGAGAGAGCCATCAGAACATGCCTACACTTCAAATACATATTTTCTGAGAGAGAACCACCTACACTTGTGTTGAGGTCAAGATATTCCATTCCAACCACATAAATCTTGATCTCTAGCCTTCCCCAAGTTGCTTTCCACTCAAATCTTCTTTCTACCAAATCCAATCCTATGAGAGAGATTTGAGTGTTGGGGAGACTATCATTTGAAGCACAAGAGCAAGGAGTTCATCATCAACACACCATTTGTTACTTCTTGGAGAGTGGTGTCTCCTAGATTGGCTAGGTTTCACTTGGGAGCCTCTGACAAGATTGTGGAGTTGAACCAAGGAGATTGTAAGGGAAAGGAGATCGCCTACTTTGTGAAGATCTACCCTAGTGAGGAAAGTCCTTCGTGGGTGATGACCATGGTGGGATAGACAAGGTTGCTTCTTCGTGGACCCTTCATGGGTGGAGCCCTTCGTTGACTCACGCAACCGTTACCCTTCGTGGGTTGAAGTCACCATCAACGTGGATGTACGATAGCACCACCTATCGGAACCACGCCAAAAATCTCCGTGTCTACATTGATTTTGCTCCCTCCAAATTCCTCCCTTTACCTTCATATGCAATTGTTTTACATTCCGCTGCTATACTCTTAGAATTGCATGTGTAGGATGATTACTTGTTTGTTCCAAGTTGCTAAAAACTGCCAAGAACTAAAATTGGGAAAATGCTAGATTTTTATTTGGTCAAGTTGTCTAATCACCCCCCCCCCTCTAGACATACTTTCGATCCTACAAGTGGTATCAGAGCTTTGGTCTCCATTTGCTTTGATTTCCATAGCTTTTGGTGGTCATAGCCTTGGTTTCACAACCTAGGAGAGTATGGCGTCTACCAAGGGAAATTACCATCGTAGAGGTCCTTACTTTGATGGTACAAATTTTGCTAGTTGGAAGCATAAGATGAAAATGCATATTCTTGAACATAACCCCGCCGTTTGGGCTACCGTGTGTATTCGCTTGCAAGGTGAATTCTTTAATGGGAGAGAACCAAACCGTGAAGCTACCGCGAAAGAGTTGAAGATGCTACAATACAATGCTCAAGCTTGTGATATTCTCTTCAATGGATTGTGCCCCAAAGAATTCAACAAAATCAGTTGTCTTGAGAATGCAAAGGAAATTTGGGATACTTTGATTGATATGCACGAAGGTACCGACTCCGTCAAGGAATCCAAATTGGATGTGCTTCAAAGTCAACTTGACAAGTTCAAAATGAAGGATGGTGAAGGTGTCGCTGAAATGTATTCTAGGCTTGCTCTCATCACAAATGAGATTGCCGGCTTAGGGAGTGAAGAGATGACCGACAAATTCTTCATCAAGAAGATCCTAAGAGCCTTGGATCGAAAATCTGATACCGTGTGCACATTGATCCAAATGATGCCCAATTACAAAGATCTCAAGCCAACAGAAGTCATTGGAAAAATTGTTGCTCATGAGATGTCACTCAAGGATAAGGAAGAGCTTCACAACAAGTCAAGTGGTGCTTACAAAGCCTCATGTGATGCTCCCACATCATCAAGGGAGAAACAAACCTTCAATGAAGAATTGAGCCTAATGGTAAAGAACATCAACAAGTTCTACAAGAGTAGAAGCAAAGAAAGAAGTTCCAAGTCAAGGTCCTACAATGACAAAAGATCTTCTAGTCGTGAGCGTAATTGCTACAATTGTGGAAGAACCGGACACTACTCCAATGAGTGTACGGCTCCCTACAAAAGAAGGGAAGATTCTCCCAAAAGAAGAAGTAGAAGAGAAGAATCACCACCAAGAGAAAGGAGGAGTATAGATGATCGTTATGAATGAAAATCCTCTCAGAGAAGCAAGGATTATGAAAGGAAAGAAAAGTCATCAAGGAGCTACACAAAAATAAGACATCAAGCCCATGTTGGTGAATGGCTATCCGGCTTCGACTCCGACAATCACTCTGAAAGAAGTTATCACTCCGACTCCAAATATACTCAAGATGAAGGTGTTGCCGGTATAGCACTTGTGTCAACCAACTCCTATGACATATTTGACTCACCAAATGAAGGAATTGGAAGGTGCTTCATGGTCAAAGGTCCAAAGGTAACACATCCCGAGTATGTTGATTTCAATAGTGATGAAGATGATTTGCTAGGTGATGATGATTTACTTGTTGACAACTCTAGTGATGAAAACTATGATGAAACGTCAATTAATCATGCTAATCAAGATGAAACGAATGATGATGATAAGAAGGAGATTGAGCGTCCAACTAAATAACTAAACATTCTTAAGTTAGCTCATGAAACTACCTTGGAAAATCACCGAGAACTTTTAAAGACTCACGATAAGCTACACTTTGAAAAGCTCAAGCTTGAGCAAGAGCATGAGTTTTTAAAGGCAATTAATGATGATCTTCGCAAGAAAAGTTCTTCTTACATTGCCAAGCGTTTACTCTTGTCTACTTACGTGCCACAAGTTAAATCTAGCAACAAGAGCAAGAAAGATTCTTCATCTAGTAGTAAAAACAATCATGCTAAATCCAATATTGTTGCTTCCAGTAGTTCTCTTGATTCCGCTAATGATTCTATTAGCCAAGTTACACTTGAGCAAGAAAATAGCTTATTGAAGGGAATTATAGAGAAAGGTGTTTACAAGAGCCTTGCTGGGACTAAGAAATTTGAGGAAATTGTACGCAAGCAAGGAAGACACCGGAAGAATCAAGGTGTTGGTTTTGAACAAAAGTTCAATGCCAATGGAGTTGAGTGGGAAGAAGATCAATACCCCAAGACGAAGTTTGTTCCTCAACAAGATAAGTATGATCCTACTTCTTTCAAACGGACACAAGCTCAAGATGATCTTCCACCACAAGACCACAAGCAAAAAAGGCAAGGACAAGCTTCAAGAGGAGATTGATGCATTTGAAGAAGCACCCAAGGCCTTGGTCAAGTGGATTCCCAAGACCACATCAAGTTCTACTTCATCAAGTACAACTACAACTCCAAGGGTTCCTATCAAGATGGTGTATATCCATAAGAAGAACTAGAGAGTTCTTGAGGGTGACTCCGCCAACATACTTCACTCTTATCATTTTGGCGAGGACAAGTGCAAACAACTTCCATATCTGTCACTAGTTCAAGGAGTCACAAACCCTCTTGTTGGTAAGACAAGGGACAATGTAACTTAATGCTTTCATGGACATCATCTTGTGTATGCATCACTCTATGTCTATGGATATCCTTGTTTGTTCCTTGTGGGACTAACCCGTGTAGGTATTGAAAGTGCAACTCACTCCAAAGGATTGCTCCAAATGATCTACATCAACATTGAGCATCTACATCTTCAACACCTACATGAAGTCATCATTGACAAAACCCAAGGTTAGTTCATCCCTCTTAGGGGGGATATCACATCTAGGGGGAGCTTTACTCTAACCAATTGAGCTAAAGCAACTCTAATGGTGTGAACACAACAATGCTTTATGTAAAAGTGGTAACCCCACTTGTGCTTAAACGATGAGTATGACCTATGATCAAATGTTCTCATTTGACTCCTAAGTCAATATACTCATATATAGATGACCTAGTCATCGCCAAATTGCTTGATAGATGCTAGAGTGTTTTTGCATGCTTTGTCACATATTTCATTTGCCATCTTATTGTGTGAGCATGTTGGTTGCACACTTTACCCATTCGAGGACATCCATTTGTTGCTTTGATTGTTTGGCCTTTTTCTCTTTTGCCAAATGGATGGAGAAGAATGCCTAAGAACTCCCTCTAGATATCTATGCTTTTCTTCTCTCAAACTCTATTCATGCCACATCACAAAGTTTGAACAAGTCAGATTCGAACCACTCTGTGTGAGGAGCACTCGGAGTTCCTGATTCGTCATAGACTTAAACTTCCAAAACCTCTTTGCGTATCTCGGTCTGACCGATTCATCCTTTTCGGTCCTACCGAGTCACTAAGTTGATCTAGGGTTTTCAATCTCGGTGCAACCGATTAGAACCTTTCGGTCACACCGAGTTGCAGTAACTGCCTGCAGTTTTGCATCTCGGTGCCACCGAGTTGTTCCACTCAGTCACACCGACAGGGTCAGGTTATATATATCGACGGGCCAAAATTTGGAAATTTTTCCGAACCTCCTCGCCCGCGCATAACCTACTCTGCCTCCTCGGGTCTCCGGATCGTCCTCTCGTCGCCAACGACCTCCCGCCGCTGGTCTCCGCCGCCGTCAATGGCAATCTCCACCACCGTAAAAAGTTCGTCGCCGAACTAGGGTACGAACTTGATCATTGTGCTAATCCTTAACTCCGATTCTTAGCACATTGCTTTGCCATGATTCTTGCCATGATTGAAATCATCCTATCCAGCGAAAACATCCCATAGATTCGTTTTTATTTGAAAATTTAGGGTTAGGTCTCTGCCGAATTCATCTCGGACTGACCAGTTGAAAAAATCGGTCTCACCGATTTTGGCTTAGGCCAGAGCACACGTGTTTTCGGTCTGACCAAAAATTGCAAATCGGTGTGATCGAGTTCAATTCTCTGTGAAACCCTAGCAGACTCAGTGCCGCCGAACTGTGACTCGGTCTAACCGAGTTCACTAGTTTAGGTTCCAAAACTGCTTCGGTATCATCGAGTTTACAAATTGGTAGATCCAAAATGCTTTCTATGAAGAACTAAAACTAAGTTTTTGAGTCAATTGTTTTGCAAAACTCATGTACTTTGTGATGCTCATCTACTCTACCTCATCTATAATCTATTCACAGGGTCTGCTGACAGTTTGCTTGCACGATGTCTGACCAAAGTGATAGCCAGAACAAGTCTGAGGAGTAGGTTCAACTAAGTGAGGGCACTAGTCCCTCCAGTTCATCTGATGATGGCAGTAGGAGCACACCAAGTAACTTGCCAAAGGCAGCCACCAGAACCAGAAAGAAGAAGACCTTAGATTCAGAGGATGAGGATTATGTGGCTATTGAGGAAGAAGTCAGCTCCAAGAAAAAGGTGCTGAAAAAGGAGTATGGCTCAGCTGCTACAGTCAAGTCAGGGATGCATAAGAAGGCACCAGCAAAGAGAGTCCCCATGTCTAAGGCCAGAGTATCCACTGTTGAAACCTCCAAGCCATCTGAAGAGGCAATTGGGGAAGGCAAGAAAAGGAAGGAAAGGGTCAAGAAGACCACTGGCAGAGTGCTTGGCAGATCATCAATTATGAGAGATGATGATGAAGAGGAAGAGGATGCTGCACCAGCACCCAAAGCTCAAAAGCTCATGGGAGATGCAATCAGATCAGGGGCTGCTCCATCTAAGCCCAAAGTTGCTCCCAAGGCAGCTGCTCCAGCTCAAAAGCCCAAGAGAAGCACGAGAAACATTTTTGTTGAGGAAAAGAACAAGGCCCCAATGCCTAAAGCTGCTGAAGAAGATGAAACTCAAGTGTTGAGGAAGTTGAAACCCAAGATCCCTAACCACAATGATGCACATCCAGTTGCAGAAAACATGAAAATCAGGAAGGATGCAGGATTGAGAATATGGAGAGAGTCTGATCCATATTCTATCAGGAGAAGAACTGATGTGGACTATAGGTTTCACACTAAGGAACATCAGGACTTCTATGAGACAGTGTTGCTTGACAAGAAGCCCATTGTGTGTGATATGAGATGGGTAGACTGGGAGTACATCCAGAAGAATGAAGATCACTATCCTGGAGTGTATGACAGTTTTAAGGCATGTGGAGTTGATGAATTTGTTACCCAGAAGCTCACCAAGTGGAATGATGAGCTTATCATGCAGTTCTACTCCACTGCCCATTTCTATCCAGATGGGAAGATTGTTTGGATGTTTGAGGGTACTAGGTACCAATCCACAGTTGATGAGTGGGCCAAGCTTATAAATGCTCCTGAGGAACATGAGGATGACTTGGATGTTTATGCAGAGAAGAAGAAAGACCACAACACTATGGCCAACATGTACAAGGAGATCCCAAATGCTGCTTTGGATACACACAAGTTTGGATTTGTCCACTACTTGTTGTCTGGTCTGCCTACCATAAACTGGATTCTGAGGCACACACTACTACCCAAGTTAGGTGATCACAACATGATCAAGGGACATGCCATCATCTTACTGCACATATTTGATGTCCCGCAGAAGTTCAAGGTTATGAGCCTGATTGTTGAGACAATCAAAAGGACTACTGCTGACCAGAAGAGAAGTTGTGGGTATGCCCCACAAATTTAGGAGCTCATTAACTCAAAGATGGGCACAGGCACATATCTTTTGGACAAGGAGCACCTGCCTATCTATCCTAAATTTGGAGACAACACTGTGGTGATGGATGAAAATGAACCATCTTCAGCTCAAGCACATGAGAAGAGAGAGAAGGCAATGGCAGAGAAAGCTGCGAAGATGCCAACTGTTGAAGAGGCATCTCAAGTGTTCTTGAAATCAAAACAAGATCAACTTTGATATCTGATCCAATCCACCCTGAGGGTTGAGAAGGGCTTGGCCACCCTGACTAAGAACTAGGAGAGTTTGGATAGGATCGTTGAGCAGAAGTTCTATGATCTGGATGTCAAGGTAACTAAGATCCAAAATGAAGTTGAGCGGCTATAGGAGGAAGCAGAGGAGAAGAAGGGAAAGTCCACTACTGATGCTTTCAAGAGAGTGCCACGAGGTCCAAGGTTTGCTGCAGTGCTAGTGATAGACACTAGAGCTACAGCATCAGCACCAGCAGCCACAGCTCCAGTGCCACCTCCAGCACCCACTCCATCTGCTCCAACTACTTCATCGGAAGCCTTCGTCCTTGGAGTTCTCTCTACACCACCTCCCGAAGATCAAGCCTGAGATTCGTTTATCACTATGCATTTTTGAACTTTTTGGTGACTTGTTGCCAAACGGGGAGAAAAATGTATAGATCATAGGCTTCGAGAGAGAGTGTTGGTTTTATCTCTCTTTGCACTTATTTGGTTTGTTTGAAACTTTATTGTGTGCTTGTGTGAGCTACTTGTGAGATACTAGTTGATCATGTGGTTGATCATATGCTACCATTAATGTTTGGTTGAATGATGCTATCCTTTACATTCCTTATATGATCATTCACTTGCTTGGTGATGAGTGCATGATTTTAATCTCTATCATTTTGAGAGCTCCACCAAGATGTATGTGACATGGAAGAGTAACCCATGATCCTAATCAATTGTGCATTTGCATTCAAAAGGAAATTTTAAATAATGCACAAATTTAGGGGGATCTCTTGCTTATCACATACTTCTCAAAGCGACGATGTCTTTTCAATCTTATTGATCATTTGTCGAGCTTTGATCTATATGTTGTCATCAATTGCCAAAAAGGGGGAGATTGAAAGTGCAACTATCCCTAGGTGGTTTTGGTAATTCCTAACAACATATAGTTCATTGAGCTAATGCTATTTCAAGATAAACATTTCAGGAAAGCTCAATGATTGGCATGGCATGGATTAGTGTAGGATCGAAAGTATGTCTAGAGGGGGGTGATTAGACTACTTGACCAAATAAAAATCTAGCCTTTTCCCAATTTTAGTTCTTGGCAGATTTTAGCTATCTTAGCACAAGTCAAGCAATCTCCACACAATTCAAGAAAGCATGCAAAAAGAGTATATGAGCAGCGGAAAGTAAAGCATGCAACTTGCAAGAATGTAAAGGGAAGGGTTTGGAGGATTCAAACGCAATTGGAGACACGGATATTTTTGTCGTGGTTCCGATAGGTGGTGCTATCGTACATCCATGTTGATGGAGACTTCAACCCACGAAGGGTAACGGTTGCGCGAGTCCACGGAGGGCTCCACCCACGAAGGGTCCACGAAGAAGCAACCTTGTCTATTCCATCATGGCCGTCGCCCACGAAGGACTTGCCTCACTAGCGGTAGATCTTCATGAAGTAGGCGATCTCCTTGCCCTTACAAACTCCTTGGTTCAACTCCACAATCTTGTCGGAGGCTCCCAAGTGACACCTAGCCAATCTAGGAGGCACCACTCTCCAAGAAGTAACAAATGGTGTGTTGATGATGAACTCCTTGCTCTTGTGCTTCAAATGATAGTCTCCCGAACACTCAACTCTCTCTCTCACAGGATTTGGATTTGGTGGAAAGAAGATTTGAGTGGAAAGCAACTTGGGGAAGGCTAGAGATCAAGATTCATATGGTTGGAATGGAATATCTTGACCTCAACACAAGTGTAGGTGGTTCTCTCTCAGAAAATGTGTATTGAAAGTGTAGGTATGTTCTGATGGCTCTCTCTCTCTGAATGAAGAGTGGGTGGAGGGGTATATATAGCCTCCACACAGAATCTAACCGTTACACACAATTTGCCAAACTCGGTGGGACCGAATGGTTAAACTCGGTCGGACCGATTCAGCAAACCTAGTGACCATTAGGATTTTCGGTGGGACTGAGATGCAACTCCCTAGGACCGATATGGTTAGGGTTAGGGCTTAACGTAATCTCGGTGTGACCGATTACACAAACTCGGTGGGACCGATTTTGGTAATAAGCTAACCAGAGAGTTGGTCAGGTAGACTCGGTGGGACCGATTCGCTCATCTCGGTGAGACTGAAATGTTACAAAAGGGAAACAAAGAGTTTACATTGCAATCTCAGTGGGACCGATCGCTCATCTCGGTAAGACCGAAACGTTGCGAAGGGAAATAGAGAGATTACAATCCCATCTCGGTGAGACCGAGATCCCTATCGGTGAAACCGAATTTCTAGGGTTTGTGGCAGTGGCTATGACATTTGAAACTCGGTGGCGCCGGATAGATAGAATCGGTGGGGCCGAGTTTGACTTTTGGTTTAGGTCAAATGTGGATGTGGGAAGGTAGTTGAGGGTTTTGGAGCATATCACTAAGCACTTTGAGCAAGCAAGCCATTAAGCAACACCTCATCCCTCCTTGATAGTAGTGGCTTTTCCTATAGACTCAATGTGATCTTGGATCACTAAAATATAAAATGTAGAGTCTTGATCTTGAAGCTTGAGCCAAACTTTTTGTCCTTAGAATTTTGAGGGATCCACTTTCCTCATCCATGCCATGCCATTCATTGAGCTTTTCCTGAAATATTAATCTTGGAATAATGTTATCTCAATGAGCTATATGTTGTTAGGAATTACCAAAACCACCCAGGGATAGTTGCACTTTCAATCTCCCCCTTTTTGGTAATTGATGACAACATATAGATCAAAGCTTCGACAAATGATAATAAGAGTGAAAGATATTGTTGCTTTGAGAAGTATGTGAAAAGCAAGAGCTCCCCCTAAATTTGTGCATATCTTAAGATTTGCTTTGGACTGCAAATGCACAATGAGTTAGGATCATGGGTTACTCTTCCATGTCACATACATCTTGGTGGAGTGCTCAAAATGATAAGAATTAAATACATGCACTCATCACCAAGCAAAGTGAATGATCATATAAGGATAAGTAAGATAATATCATCTAACAAGCATAAGTGTAGCTTATGATCAACCACATGATCATCAATGTCTCACAGATAATAGTGTAGTATCTCAAGCAGTCAAAAGACAAACAAAGTTCAACCACCAAAGCAAGAGAGAATAAAAAGCAACGCTCTCTCTCGAAGCCTATGATCTATACATTTTTCTCCCCCTTTGGTAACAAGTTACCAAAAAGTTCATAGAAAATGCATAGCACTAGAACGTCTCTCGGGCTTGATCTTCAGGTGGTGGTGTTCAGAGAACTCCAAGGACGAAGGCTTTAGTCGAAGTAGACGGAACTGATGGGGTAGGTGCTGGAGCTGGTGGCACTGAAGCTGTAGCTGGTGCAGATGAAGTGGCTCTAGTGTCCGGTACAGGCACTGCAGCAGATCTCTGAGCTCGAGGCACTCTGGCAAATGCATCAGTGGTTGTATTGCCCTTCCTCTCCTGCATGTCATCCTGTAGCTGCTCCACAACAGAATAATCTCAGTTACTTTGACATCTAAATCATAGAATTTTTGTTCCAGGATTCTTTCCAGGCTCTCCTGGTTTTGAGTTAGGGTGGCCAACCCCTTCTCAATCCTCAGAGGTGATGCTATCAAATAACCAAGCTAGTCCTACTTGCTTTTCAAAAGTACTCAGATGCCTCCTCTTGAGTTGGCATCTTGGTAGCCTTGTCCATCTTTGCCTTCTCCTTCTTTGCTTGTGCTTGCACTGAGGAGGGTTCATCTTCATTCATCACAACTTGGTTGTCCTCGAAGTCAGGATAGATAGGTAAGTGTTCCTTATCCAACAAGTATGTGCCTGTGCCCATCTTTGAGTTTATCAACTCATGGATTTGTGGGGCATATCCACAACTTCTTTTCTGGTCAACTGCAGTCCTCTTGATAGTCTCAACTATAAGGCTCATGACCTTGAACTTTTGTGGCACATCAAATATATGAAGCAAGTTAATTGCATGGCCTCTGATCATTCTGTGATCACCAGACTTGGGCAAGAGAGTGTGCCTAAGGATCCAATTGATTGTAGCCAGCCCTGACAGCAAGTGTTTTACTGACCCAAACTGGTGAGTCTCAAGATCATCTTCAGGAATCTCCTTGTACATATTTGCCATAAAGTTGTGATCCATCTTCTTCTTGGCATATACATCCAAGTCATCTTCTTTTTCCTTAGGAGCATTGATCAGATTTGCCCATTCCTCAATAGTTGAGTGGTACCTTGTACCTTTAGACATCCATACTATCCTGCCATCTGGATAGAAGTGTGTTGTGGAGTAGAATTGCATTATGAGCTCCTCATTCCACTTTGTGAGCTTCTGCCCAACAAAGTCTGCAACTCCACAAGAACTGAAGCTGTCAAACACACCAGGATAGTGTTCCTCATTTTTCTTGATATACTTCTAGTCGACCCACCTCATTTCACACACTATAGGCTTCTTGTCCAGCAGCACTGTCTCATAGAAATCCTGCTGTTCCTTTGTGTGGAACCTGTAATCAACAGCAGTCCTTCTCCTGGCAGCATATGGATCTATCTCTCTCCATTTCCTCAGTACTGAGTCTCTCCCGATCTTCATGTTCTCAGCCACAGGATGAGCATCATTGTGGTCTGGAATTTTTGGCTTCAATTTTCTCAGAACATGCTCTTCATCTTCTTCTTCAGCAACAGTCTCATGCACTGGGGCCTTGTTCTTCTCAGCAGCTGGTATGTTTCTGGTATTTCTCTTTGGTGCAGTCTTGGTCTTGGAGGCACCTTTGGGTGCTTCTTTGGGCTTTGATGTTGCAGCCCCTGACCTGATAGCATCACCCATAAGCTTCTGTGCCTTGGGTGCTGGTGCAGCAACCTCTTCTTCCTCTTCTTCTTCCTTCATGGAAGCCTTTCCAATCACTCTGGCCATGGTCTTCTTGACCCTTTCCTTCCTTTTCTTTCCTTCTGCAGCAGGCTCTTTGGGTTGAGATTCCAAAGATGCTTGAGAGGATGCTCTGGCCTTAGACATTGGTTGTCTTCCTGCTGGTCTTTTGATCTTCATCCCTGGCTTAACTACAGCTGAGCTGTACTCCTTCTTAACCACTTTCTTCTTTGATGTGGCCTCATCCTCAGTGGCCACATAGTCTTCATCCTCAGACTCTGAAGTTTTCTTCTTGCTTGCTCTAGTGGAAGCCTTTGGCAAATTGCTTGGGGTGCTCCTGCTACCATCATCTGAACTGCTAGAGGGACTAATGCCCTCACTCAGGTGAACCTGCTCCTCTGACCTGTTCTGGCTGTCACTCTAGTCAGACATGTTGCAAACACTGACAGCAGACCCTATGAATAGATATAGATGAGATAGAGTGGATGAGCATCACAAAATGAAGAGGTTTTTGCAAAAGAACGAGTCAAAAAAATAGTTTTAGTTTTCCACAGAAAGCATTTCGGATCAACCGATTTGCAAACTCGGTGATACCGAAGCAGCTGTTGGAACCTAAACTAGTGAACTCGGTCAGACCGAGTCACAGTTCGGTGGCACCGAGACTGCTAGGGTTTCACAAAGTCCTGAACTCGGTCACACCGATTTGCAATTCTCGGTCAGACCGAGAACCACATGTGCAATGGCCTTGGCCAAATCGGTGGAACCGAGTTCTGCAACCCGGTGGGTCCGAGATGGTTTCGGCGGAAACCTAACCCTAAATTTTCAATTCAACTCTAATCTATGGAGTGTTTTGACTGGATAGAAGTGTTTCAATCATGGTAAGAATCATAATGAACACAATGTGCCAGGAATCGGACGGGGATAGCACTGTGATCGAGTCCATACCCTAGTTCGGCGATGAACTCGCTACGGCGGCAACGGCGGGGAAGAATTCCGTTGACGGCGGCGGAGACCAGTGACAGGAGGCGGCTGGCGACGAGGAGGATGATCCGGAGACCCAGGAGGCAGAGCGAGCTATGCGCGGGCGAAGGGGTTTCGGAGAAATTTCCAAAAATTTGCCCGTGAGTATATATAGCCTGACCCTGTCGGTGTGACCGAGTGGAACAACTCAGTGGCACCGAGATGCATAACTGTTGACAGTTACAGCAACTCGGTGTGACCGAAAAGTTCAAATCGGTTGCACCGAGATTGAAAACCTAGATCGACTTAGTGATCTCGGTATGACCAAAATGGAGGAATCAGTCAAACCGAAACACACAAAGAAGTTTTGGAAGTTTAAGTCTATGACGAATCGGGGACTCCGAGTGCTCCTCACACAGAGTGCTTCGAATCTGACTTGATCAAATTTTGTAATGTAGCATGAATAGAGTTTGAGACGAGAATAACATAGATAGCTAGATAGGGTTCTTAGGCATTCTTGTCCATCCACTTGGCAAAAGAAAAGAAAACCAATCAATCAAAACAACAAGTGGATGTCCTCGAATGAGTAAAATATGCAATCAACATGCTCACACAATAAAATGGCAATTGAAATATGTGGCAAAGCATGCACAACCAATTCTAGCATCTATCAAACAATTTGCGATGACTAGGTCATCTATATATGAGTATATTGACTTAGGAGTCAAATGAGAACATTTGATCATAGGTCATACTCATCGTTTAAGCACAAGTGGGGTTACCACTTTTACATAAAGCATTGTTGTGTTCACACCATTAGAGTTGCTTTAGCTCAATTCTTAGAGTAAAGCTCCCCCTAGATGTGAGATCCCCCCTAAGAGGGATGAACTAACCTTGGGTTTTGTCGATGATGACTTCATGTAGATGTTGAAGATGTGGATGCTCAATGTTGATGTAGATCATTTGGAGCTATCCATTGGAGTGAGTTGCACTTTCAATACCTACACGGGTTAGTCCCACAAGGAACAAACAAGGATATCCATAGACATAGAGTGATGCACACACAAGATGATGTCTATGAAAGCTTTTAGGTTACCTTGTCCCTTGTCTTACCAACAAGAGGGTTTGTGACTCCTTGAACTAGTGCAAGATGTGGAAGTTGATTGCACTTGTTCTTGCCAAGATGATAAGAGTGAAGTATGTTGGCGGAGTCACCCTCAAGAACTCTCTAGTTCTTCTTCTTCGGGATCCACACCATCTTGATGGGAATCCTCGGTGTTGTAGTTGTACTTGATGAAGTGGAACTTGAAGTAGTCTTGGGAACCCACTTGACCAAGGCCTTAGGAGCTTCTTCAAATGCATCAATTTCCTCTTGAAGCTTGTCCTTGCCTTTTTGCTTGTGGTCTTGTGGTGGAAGATCATCTTGAGCTTGTGTCCCTTGAGAGAAGTAGGATCATACTTCTCTTGTTGAGGAACAAACTTCGTCTTGGGGTATTGATCTTCTTCCCACTCAACTCCATTGGCATTGAACTTTCGTTCAAAACCAACACCTTGATTCTTCCGGTGCCTTCCTTGCTTGCGTACAATTTCCTCGAATTGCTTACTTCCGGCAAGGCTCTTGTAAACACCTTTCTCTATAATTCCCTTCAATAAGCTATTTTCTTGCTCAAGTGTAACTTGTCTAAGAGAATCATTAGTGGAATCAAGAGAACTACTAGAAGCAACAATATTGGATTTAGCATGATTATTGTTACTACTAGAGGAAGAATCTTTCTTGTTCTTGTTACTAGACTTGACTTGAGGCATGTAAGTGGATAAGAGTAAACACTTGGCAATGTAAGAAGAACTTTTCTTGCGAAGATCATCATTGATTGCTTTTAAGAACTCATGCTCTTGCTCAAGGTTGAGCTTTTCAAAGCGCAATTTCTCATGAGTCCTTAAAAGTTCTCGATGATCTCCTAAGATAGTTTCATGAGCTAACTTAAGAGTGTTTAGTTCTTTAGGTAGAGACTCAATCTTCTCCTTATCATTCTCATTCGTTTTATCTTGATTAGCATGATTAATTGAAGTTTCATCATAGTATTCATCACTAGAGTTGTCAACAAGTAAATCATCATCACCTAACACGTCATCTTCATCACTATTGAAATCAACATACTCGGGGTGTGATACCTTTGGGCCTTTAGCCATGAACCTTCATTTGGTGAGTCAAATATGTCATAGGAGTTAGTTGTCACAAGTACTAGACCGGCAACACCTTCATCTTGAGTATATTCAGAGTCGGAGTGATAGCTTCTCTTGGAGTGGTTGTCGGAGTCGGAGCCGGATACCCATTCACCAACATGAGCTTGGTGTCTTCGTTTTGTGTAGCTCCTTGATGACTTATCCTTTCTTTTCGAGTCCTTGCTTCTCCGTGAGGGTCTTCGTTCATAACGATCATCTCTACTCCTTCTTTCTCTAGATGGTGATTCTTCTCTTCAACCTCTTCTCTTGGGAGAATCTTCTCTTCTCTTGTAGGGGGTCGTACATTCATTGGAATAGTGTCCGGGCCTTCCACAATTGTAGCGGTTTCGCTCTCGACTAGAAGATCTTTTGTCATTGTAGGACCTTGATTTGGAGCTTCTCTCTTTGCTTCTACTCTTGTAGAACTTGTTGAAGTTCTTCACCATTAAGCTCAATTCTTCATTGAAGGTTTGTTTCTCACTCGATGATCTGGGGGCTTCACATGAGGCTTTGTAAGCACCACTTGATTTTTTGTGAAGTTCCTCTTTATCCTTGAGTGACATCTCATGAGCAACAATTCTTCCAATGACTTCCGTTGGCTTGAGATCTTTGTAATTGGGCATCATATGGATCAATGTGCACACGGTATCATATTTTCCATCCAAGGCTCTTAGGATCTTCTTGATGATGAATCTATCGGTCATCTCTTCACTCCCTAAGCCGGCAATCTCATTTGTGATAAGAGCAAGCCTAGAGTACATTTCAGCGACACCTTCACCATCCTTCATTTTGAACTTGTCAAGTTGACTTTGAAGCACATCCAACTTGGATTCCTTGACGGAGTCGGTACCTTCATGCATGTCAATCAAAGTATCCCAAATTTCCTTTGCATTCTCAAGACGGCTGATTTTGTTGAATTCTTCGGGGCACAATCCGTTGAAGAGGATATCACAAGCTTGAGCGTTGTATTGTAGCATCTTCAACTCATCCGCGGTAGCTTCACGATTTGGTTCTTTCCCATCAAAGAATTCACCTTGCAAGCCAACACACACAATAGCCCAAACGGCAGGGTTATGTCCAAGAATATGCATTTTCATCTTATGCTTCCAACTAGCAAAATTAGTACCATCAAAGTAAGGACCTCTACGGTGATAATTTCCCTCGCTAGACGCCATACTCTCCTAGGTTGTGAAACCAAGGCTATGACCACCAAAAGCTATGGAAATCAAAGCAAATGGAGACCAAAGCTCTGATACCACTTGTAGGATCGAAAGTATGTCTAGAGGGGGGTGATTAGACTACTTGACCAAATAAAAATCTAGCCTTTTCCCAATTTTAGTTCTTGGCAGATTTTAGCTATCTTATGACAAGTCAAGCAATCTCCACACAATTCAAGCAAGCATGCAAAAAAGAGTATATGAGCAGCGGAAAGTAAAGCATGCAACTTGCAAGAATGTAAAGGGAAGGGTTTGGAGGATTCAAACGCAATTGGAGACACGGAATGTTTTTGTCGTGGTTCCGATAGGTGGTGCTATCGTACATCCACGTTGATGGAGACTTCAACCCACGGAGGGTAACGGTTGCGCGAGTCCACGGAGGGCTCCACCCACGAAGGGTCCACGAAGAAGCAACCTTGTCTATTCCATCATGGCCGTCGCCCACGAAGGACTTGCCTCACTAGCGGTAGATCTTCACGAAGTAGGCGATCTCCTTGCCCTTACAAACTCCTTGGTTCAACTCCACAATCTTGTCGGAGGCTCCCAAGTGACACCTAGCCAATCTAGGAGACACCACTCTCCAAGAAGTAACAAATGGTGTGTTGATGATGAACTCCTTGCTCTTGTGCTTCAAATGATAGTCTCCCCAACACTCAACTCTCTCTCACAGGATTTGGATTTGGTGGAAAGAAGATTTGAGTGGAAAGCAACTTGGGGAAGGCTAGAGATCAAGATTCATATGGTTGGAATGGAATATCTTGACCTCAACACAAGTGTAGGTGGTTCTCTCTCAGAAAATATGTATTGGAAGTGTAGGTATGTTCTGATGGCTCTCTCTCTGAATGAAGAGTGGGTGGAGGGGTATATATAGCCTCCACACGGAATCTAACCGTTACACACAATTTTCCAAACTCAGTGGGACCGAATGGTTAAACTCGGTCGGACCGATTCAGCAAACCTAGTGACCGTTAGGATTTTCGGTGGGACTGAGATACAACTCCGTAGGACCGATATGGTTAGGGTTAGGGCATAACGTAATCTCGGTGTGACCGATTACACAACTCGGTGGGACCGATTTTGGTAATAAGCTAACCAGAGAGTTGGTCAGGTAGACTCGGTGGGACCGATTCGCTCATCTCGGTGAGACCGAAAAGTTACAAAAGGGAAACAGAGAGTTTACATTGCAATCTCGGTGGGACCGATCGCTCATCTCGGTAAGACCGAAACGTTACAAAGGGAAACAGAGAGATTACAATCCCATCTCGGTGAGACCGAGATCCCTATCGGTGAAACCGAAGTGCTAGGGTTTGTGGCAATGGCTATGACATTTGAAACTCGGTGGCGCCGGATAGATAGAATCGGTGGGGCCGAGTTTGACTTTTGGTTTAGGTCAAATGTGGATGTGCGAAGGTAGTTGAGGGTTTTGGAGCATATCACTAAGCACTTTGAGCAAGCAAGCCATTAAGCAACACCTCATCCCTCCTTGATAGTATTGGCTTTTCCTATAGACTCAATGTGATCTTGGATCACTAAAATATAAAATGTAGAGTCTTGATCTTGAAGCTTGAGCCAAACTTTTTGTCCTTAGAATTTTGAGGGATCCACTTTCCTCATCCATGCCATGCCATTCATTGAGATTTTCCTGAAATATTAATCTTGGAATAATGTTATCTCAGTGAGCTATATGTTGTTAGGAATTACCAAAACCACCCAGGGATAGTTGCACTTTCAATTAGAAAGTGGACCCTTCAAAATGCTAAAGATAAAAGATTGGCTCAAGCTCAAAGCACAAGACTCTACATTTTCTATTTTAGTGATCCAAGATCACATTGAGTCTATAGGAAAAGCCAATACTATTAAGAAGGAATGAGGTGCTTGCTCAAAATTCTTTGTGATATGCTCCAAAACCCTCAACTACTTTCTCATATCCACATATGTCCCACACCAAATATCCAACTCGGCCCCACCGATTCTTTTTATCCGGCGCCACCGAGTTCAGTTGACATAGCCACTGCCAGAAACCCTAGTCTTTTCGGTCTCACCGAGATGGGATTGTAATCTCTCGGTTTCCCTTCGTAAAGTTTCGGTCAAACCGAGATGAGCGATCGGTCCCACCGAGATTGCAATGTAAACTCTCTGTTTCCCTTTGGTAACACTTCGGTCCAACTGAGATGAGTGAATCGGTCCCACCGAGTTTGCCTAACCAACTCTCTGTTAGTCCATTACCAAAATCAGTCTCACCGAGTTTGTGTAATCGGTCTCACTGCGATTACGTTATGCCCTAACCCTAACGAAATCGGTCCCACCGAGTTGACATGTCGGTCCCACCGAGAATCCTAACGTTCACATTTTGAACTAAATCAGTCTGACTGAGTTTCATGATTCGGTCCAACCGAGTTTGGTGATTTGTGTGTACCAGTTATATTTTATGTGGAGGCCATAAATACCCCTCCACCCACTCTTAATTCGTGGAGAGAGCCATCAGAACATGCCTACACTTAAAATACATATTTTCTGAGAGAGAACCACCTACACTTGTGTTGAGGTCAAGATATTCCATTCCAACCACATAAATCTTGATCTCTAGCCTTCCCCAAGTTGCTTTCCACTCAAATCTTCTTTCTACCAAATCCAATCCTATGAGAGAGAGTTGAGTGTTGGGGAGACTATCATTTGAAGCACAAGAGCAAGGAGTTCATCATCAACACACCATTTGTTACTTCTTGGAGAGTGGTGTCTCCTAGATTGGCTGGGTGTCACTTGGGAGCCTCCGACAAGATTGTGGAGTTGAACCAAGGAGTTTGTAAGGGCGAGGAGATCGCCTACTTCGTGAAGATCTACCCTAGTGAGGCAAGTCCTTTGTGGGCGACGGCCATGGTGGGATAGACAAGGTTGCTTCTTCGTGGACCCTTCGTGGGTGGAGCCCTCCATGGACTCGCGCAACCGTTACCCTTTGTGGGTTGAAGTCTCCATCAATGTGGATGTACAATAGTACCACATATCGGAACCACGCCAAAAATCCCCGTGTCTACATTGCGTTTGCTCCCTCCAAACTCCTCCCTTTACCTTCATATGCAATTGTTTTACATTCCGCTGCTATACTCTTAGAATTGCATGTGTAGGATGATTACTTGTTTGTACTAAGTTGCTAAAAACTGCCAAGAACTAAAATTGGGAAAATGCTAGATTTTTATTTGGTCAAGCAGTCTAATCACCCCCCCTCTAGACATACTTTTGATCCTACAATTTTCGATTGGAATAAAATTATATATACATAATTATATATATATATATATACTTTCAAAAGCACAGCAAAGAATTCTGCTCCTTTATATGTATAATATGATTTACAAATACAATGATCTCAAAATCATAAGGTTGAATTCAAAAAAAATAAACCAAATTATGTTCTACTAAAATGTATGGATCAGTAATATCTACATATTAAATAACATAGATGCGTGTGAATTCATATGAGTATGCATGTTTGATAGATCAATTTTGGTTCGAGTATGAATTACATGTATCATCATCTCGAATTCAAATATTTGAATCCCTTTTATGTTGACTCCTTTCACGCCCATCTCTCTCGCATGCATGCTCCTTCATGTAGCTATCACTCTCTTTTCTCCAGCTCACCCGCACACTCACTTCATGTTTCTCCTATCTTCATAAACATGGTCTCTCGACGTGTCCCTTGAGAAGTGTCACACTCTCCCTATCGTTATACATTACACGGTTTTCATTATCTCTCACGTCTCTACCATTCTCTGGTATCACTAGGTACCTAAGCTTTCTTTTTCACCGCCACACACACAGTCTCACTCGTCTTTCACTTTGTCTTTCTCTCTATGGGGTTCTCTCACACACCCTATATGTCTCTAGATATGACTCATACCACTAAAATTACTCTCTCACTACAAAAAAAATACACTTCCGTGGTGATACGTGTTTGTCACAGTAGGTCACATTTTCTGTCATGCATGTACATCCATGACGATTTTATGACAGAATCAAGATAGTCATACATGTGCTGTCGTAGAAGTGTTCCATGACATTACCAAAATTATCATCACGGAAGTGTCCACTTCCATGACGATAAATCTCGCGTCACAGAAGTGCTTTCGTCAAGGGTGACCGACACGTGGCATCCACCATAACAGAACGTCGTTAAGCTATCGAGTCAGGTTTTGGATCCGATAACCCGTTAACAGCCCCGACCAATGGGGATTTTCCATGTGTAAAATCATCATTGGCTAGAGGAAACATGTGTCGGCTCATCGTTGGGACAGATGTCATCCACTCATTGGACAGAAGGCGCCTATGATACGTCGACACATGGCACGGCCCAACAGAGGCCCATTCCTGTGAAAAGGCCGGCCCGTTTGACTTGGTCAAAAGGTGGCGGGTCGGCCCATGTAAAGCCTGTTGATGGCATGTTCGCATATAGCCCATTTATAGCCCGCTAACCCAAGGCCTATTACGCCCTATCCGAATTAGGCCTAGTAGCGTCATCTGGGCCACCCAATATGATTCCAGCCCGTTTTCACTTCTGGCCCATGTATGGCCCATGAAGTCTTTCGGCCCATATGAGGCCCTATGTAACTCTTGGCCTATTAACGGTCCATGGTGAAACTGGCCCGTAATGAACAGTGTATCACTTTACACCCATTAACGGCCCATGGTGAAACTAGCCCGTAATGAACAGTGTATCACTTTATACCCATTAACGGCCCGTTATTCCGTTGGGCCGTTTCCAGCCCATGTTATCTTTCGGCCTTCTCAGAGCCCATTTATTCTTGGGCTCATTTCCAGCATTCGTTTACTTACGGCCCGTTACTGTCATTTTCTGCTTGTGGGCCAAATTCAGCCCATGGTTACAGTCGGCCCATTTGTGGTCCGTTAATACGTTGGGTTGTTTTCATAGCGTCATCAAATACGGCCTATTAACGATGGCTTGTTATGGTCGGCCTATGAACGGACGATTCCAACTCTAGCCCGTTTACAGCCATAATGCGGTCTGTTTGGCCCATGTTTGGCCAATCGATCATACGGCTCGTATAAGGCCCATTGATGATACGGCCTGCAGAAGGCCCATTGTTTCTAAGGCCTGTAGAAGGCCCATTGTTTCTACGGCCCATAGAAGGCCCACTGTTACTACGGCCAGTAGGAGGCCCAGTGTCACTACAGTAAATATTAGCCCATGGTTATTGTGGCCTAGTTTTAAAAAATAGGTTATTGCAGCCACTAGCTAACCGCGGAAAAAGAACTGCAATGACTACAAGCAAACAAATAAACAAGACAATAAGGAAATAAATAAGCAAGCAACTAACGCTAGGCTATCACGGCTATTACACATATTACATCCACGGGGCATCAAAGTTCGCCACCAGTGCAAATATTGGGAACAAAGCAGCATATCATACACTCTGGTTGTCAAAGTTGGTGACCAGCGCAAATAAACGACGCAGCAAAACAAATCCAGAACTGAAACCACTTCAGAAGATCTCAAGAAACAATATCCTAGGTACCCATAATGCTGGAAAGATGCTTAGCAAGCTTATTAACTTTCTCTTGTTTGGCGCTTAAATCCTCCAGCGCTTGCTATTGCACCAGAAAATATGCATTTGAATTCTGCAGGGACTTCCTCGGTCCTTCAGCTTCCTGTCGCAGCACATCTGATCGATGTCTTTCAACTTGAAGTTGAGACTCAAGAAGACGAACTGATTCAGGCAGCGAGTTCGAAGAGCTTGTGCCAGCAGTAGTGGCCACTAACTCGAACACTACACCAAGACAGGACTTTTGGGTTCCCTCACTGTCGTCAAGATAGTTTTTATCAGCTTTCTTGGAGACCAACAGGGATGTCTCACTATCTTGAACCTTATCTGCATTACTTCCTTTACCATTGGATAACGCGGTATTGTTCTCCAATATTTTGTCTGCATTCTAAAAGAGAAACAAGAAGACACATCACATGTTTACCATGTTGTATATGAAACTCATTTTGGTAAATGAGGTCAGTAGTAAAGTGGACAGGATAACAGCATGAAACAAACATATATCTATGTACCATGGTCACTTTATGGTCTATATCATTCTAGTTTTTGTTGCCAAATCAAGATAGAGACACAGTTCAAATAATTTAGAGACATTATAATTGTGCACCTTTCGAGCCCTCTCACGCCAGTTGTATTTTTGATTGTCCGATCTGCACTTCTGATCGTTTGTGGCCGTTTGATGTGGTTTCAATCCCGCATAGGCTTCGCTCACGAAAACAGAGCGCTACCAATTGGGCCGCTGCTCCCAGAACAAATTCGGAGCTTTTCTATTGTTTGGGCCTATGGGCCTGAGATGGAAAACGCAGCCAACTCGCCCCAGACCGAAGGAAATAAACCACCGGTGATTGACGACGTTTCTGGAGGCCTTAATTAATGGCAATCGATGTATGCCACTCATTAAGGATCGATTATCGCATATCAGTTACAGTGCTGATTCATCTATTCATCTTCTCCATTTATTCGACGGGTGTGTATATCATCTCCACTGCTCCTCTCCTCCGTTAGTCATGCATGCTTCTTGCCATGTTTCCACTGCAGCTTTATCGTCTTTCCTTCCTCACATCTTCTATCCAGGTACTACTAAGTCAGATCCTTTTTGGTTGATGATACTGCTTTTTGTTGGTTCCTAATTCGCCGCAGAACATTGGGCTGGCTCGGGGAATCCTCAAGCCGATTTGCAAACCTTTTCCTCTAACACTGGCTCGGCTCCTTTAGTTTCGTGCAGATGCATTCATATTATATGTAGTGGAACCAGTTCTGCTGGGTTTCTTGGGGCAATTTTTCTAATAAAGCTCACGATTACCAGGTTAGCATAATGTATGCATGTACCCACATGTCTCACGTTATTATCAATGTACATATGTGTGCTCATGATATATAAAATTTGATGCTACTGGCTGTGTTTATAATTCAGAATCTCAAACAATGCTACTATGGTATGTTGCTGCTGAGGATAAATTTTAAGCAACATATATAATTTACTGGTTCATAATAATTATATGTGTTGTAGGAACGAAGGCTATAGAAATCACAGGGAGCGTGCCGAACGGAACAAGATTCCTACGAGAAGCTGCATACATGAGTGAGGAGACGGAGTTGGGGATTTAGAGAAGCTGGAGGACTTCCGAAGAGTCTAAGGCATGTTCTTTCATGGATGAAGCCATTTGGAATAACCTGGAGCTGGAATTGAAGGCCACTGCAACAATTAAAATATATGTATTGCTGAAATAAAGTAGTATAGGTCCATCTAATTCTCCATTACTGGATTTTGGTTTTGAAAATAGTAGTTCAGCTTTAGCAATTCATACAAGTAAATTCTGGGAGGACGGTGCATGAGATGTTGGTGTTGATATGAGGTGTAGGCTTATAGTTAAAAGGTTCTGATGTGAGCTAAGCTTTTTTGATGTATACTACTGGCCACAAGATGGCAATGTTTCTGCAGATTATTATGCTCTGTATGTTGCTACTGCGTATGACATAATCTTGGGTGTCTCTGTGGTCAAAAATAAGTTACTGTTATCCAGTTTTGGTATTCTATTTTGGAAGAAATCTTAGTCTAACCTCTGTTCCTTTGTTCCGTAGCTACCAATGGCATGCATTGATCAAATCCTAGATTCAGTGCCTGCATTAAGAGTTTGTGATGATATGCCATGTTCTTATATTTACTCACCTACCCCTATTTTACACAGCCGAGGTTGAGAAATTGATTAAACCAAACATCCATCAGAATTTGCTAAAAATACAATAAGCAATCTTGTGGAATGACTGTTCATGTGTAGTATTAATTCACTTTTAAGGAATTTGTTAAGGTCTATTTTTTGGTTTGCTAATGTATTTTATCAACTGTAAGTTTATATTAAGATGCCATATTTCTTAAATTGTTCGCTAATGTCATTCTGCATAGAGCTAAATTCTTTCTTTATTTATCTACAAGTATATTTTTACAACAAATATCATTTTGCATAGTGTTAGATTATTAAGAGGTCATATTCACTCCTTTTGAAAATTATTTCCATTCTATTGTAAAAATAGATGGGCGCAGCAACGCGCGCCATCTTTGGTCTAGTATTTGTTCAAGACAAAGCAGAATAGATAGAATATAAGTGTGGGTAACTATAGAGCAATAACAACACTTGTAATGTGCATGACATGAGAACATAACTGTTTATTCAATTGAAACTGAAATCAACATAGAGCAGGTTAAAACAGCAAACTAGTTAAAGAAATAGGTTTAAAACATACCTGTTGCGCCATTGGAGTTTCAATTCCATCCTTCAAATTTGAAAATAGTTGGTATGAGTAAATACAGTAATGCAAGAGCAAAGGAGTATGAACCATAGCTACAGAACCTGACCTGAGAACAAATCTTCTTCTCCTTTAAGCGTTGAGTTGGGATTCGGAGTGGTGGTCCTCGTGCTTTGGGGACTGCAGTTCCCTTACTAACTGCTCATGTTTGGGTGCTCTGTGGTGGAGACAGTGTTGTGTCAACTGGAACTGGGTTACTATCTGCCGGGGTTGGGGTTAGAAGGGGTGTAGCTAGTTCTTTGTCCAACTAGGTAGGGGTACAATCTGCGAGAGTCTGGGTTATGTGTGGTGGATCTAGTCCTTGGGCAAGTACAACCGTGGTTCTATCTGCATCAACTGGTAGCACTATCTTTTCTGAAGACCGTGTTGTTACTCCCATATATACTGCCATCACGCTCTCCAATTCAAATGGCTGATAAACAAGAAAAGTAATTGAAAGTATAGACATTGTATGATAGACAGGTGCAATGGATAGTGGGGAATAAAAGAGGGCATGAAATAATTCATATTTATGTTGTCTAACCAAACAGGATAGCATGACACAATTTCACATATATGATGGCTAACTAAACAGGATAGCATGACACTATTTCATATTATGATGGCTAACTAAAAAAGATGGAAAGACATAGTTCAAAATATGAGACTATGTAAACAGGATGACGTGACATAACTATATAATGTGTTTATTAAATAGGTTGACATGCCATAATTCACATACACTCACGGATAGAATACCATAATTCAAAATATGATGACTGTAAACACTAAACAGGATGAGATGATATAACTATATGATGTCTTTATTAAATGGGTTGCCATGCCATAATTCAGATAGATGATGTGTATGTGCTATGTAAACATGATGGCATGATATAATTCAAATATATGATTTATATAGTAAGCAAGTAAGCAGATGGCAATTCATATATGATGTAAAAACTAAGCAATGCAAGACAACATGCATGACATGGGTAATATAACCCTGCCAAGTTTGAGCATAGACCTCAGGGGGGAAATAGGACTGGTCATCAGTCTCTGAATCCTCCTCTGAGGAGCTCTCTGTAACCAGCAAGATGTCTGCTTCAGCAGGTAGCATTGTCTGCTCTGAATACCTTGTTTTCACTCCAGATACTTCCATCACCGCTTCAAATGGCTGATGCACAGGAAGAGTAGTTGAATATACAAACGTTGTCGACAAATGGAACACGTAATACAAAAAATGATAGCATGATATAATTCACATACATGATGATTGGCTAAACAGCATGGCATTGCATAATTCACATATATAATGCCTTTGCAACAAGATAGCATTGTATAATTCACATATATAATGTCTTGCAACAAGATGGCAATGCATAATTCACATATATGGTAATTAGACACTGAACAGGTGGCATTCACACAAAGCATGTCTAAACTAATCAAATGACATAGCAATGCGAGACACCATACGCACGATATGAGCAACATAACCCTGCCAAGTTAGAGCATACACCTCGGGGGGGGAATAGGACTGGTCATCTGTCTCTGAATCCTCCTCTGAGGAGCTATCCGTAACCAGCGAGATATGCGCTTCGTCAGATAGCATAGTCTGCTCTGAAGACCTTGTTTTCACTCCAGAATTTGCCATCACCGTGTCAAATGGCTGATGCACACGAAGAGCAGTTGAATGTACTAACATTGTTGACAAATGTAATATGTAACGAAAAAAAGGATGGCCTGATATAATTTACATATAAGATGACTGGCTAAGCAGGATGGCATTGCAAAATTCACATATATGATGCCTGGCTAAACAAGATGGCGTTGCATAATTCACATAAACGATGAATAAACTAAACAGATGGCATTCGCACAAAGGATGTCTAAACTAAGCAGATGACATATTTGATGTATAAAGTAAGCAATGCAAGACACCATATGCATGATATAACCAACATCAGCATGCCAAGTTAGAGCGAAGACCTCAGGGGGTAAATAGGAGTTGTCTTCTCCTTCTGAATCCCCCTCAGAACAGATATCTTCCTCTCGATTACAATCCGAAATGCGTGGAGGGGGGCTGCCTTTGCGCCTACCATGGAGCGACGTCTGCATGAAATTTTATTGCCACGCAAGGCTCGTCTCTTTTGCTCTACATGTTCAGTTCCATTGTTTACAATAACTGTCATGCATAGGAATAAAACATAGTGAGATTATGTAAGGAGTGCATGCAGAAATCCAGAGTGATGGTAGCAACCTGTGGATAGACCCAAAACCAATAATAGCAGGCAGATAATGGCTTCAGTTAAAAAATACAGATAATGGCTTCTTTACTGTTTGTTTCCCACCCAACATGAAACTCATAGTAGACACTGCAGATTAACCAGATAGTAGATAGATACTATTGATAGCGGCCCCGATATGTACCCCACAACCATTTAAAAACTCAAGTTTGACCATTAGTTTGGAGCTGACTCAGAGTCTAATCGGTGAACAGGATGATAAAGTAGCATGTAATATTAAGCGATGCATAACGTAAGCAGACACGAAAGAGTGCGACCTCTCTTGCGGACCCGTGTAGTCCTCGAGGTCATCTGCTTGGTTGATGATGGTAATGCAGTTTTCATGGCTGCCAGCAATGGGGAAGAAGATCTGAGGCGGCGAAAGATAGTCTGGAGGCCGGATCCCTGCTGTGCTAGACCCTTCTGTCGTTGGAGCGGCTGAGCTGGGGTGGACGACGGTGCAGCAGGAGTGGGACAAACCACGCAAGGTTTTCTTTGACAACTATATGTAAGAGAAGTAATTCTGTAAGGGCTCGTTTGAATTGGAGGATTCCAACAATGCAGGGATAGGAAATAGACAGGAATATGATAGGAATGCACGTGCAAAACAGAAAATTTAAAAACACAGGATTTCTGCCAATCTGGGTGTTTGATTCACAACAATTGGAAGATCACAGGATGCAAAGAAGCATGGTGAGATTAAGTCAAAACACAAGAAAATGTACGGTTATAATGCTATTATGCTACAATCTCTTAGTCTTGTGCTTCATGAATAGGAATTTGAAAAGGAGGAGAAGTGAAAATTAAAATTCCTACGTTTTTTCTTTCAAGGAGACACTAAAGGAACAAATCCGTGTGCTCAGTGGACAATATATATAACATGTAGAGTAAAAAAAGAGATGCAACAAGTGTACAACCTCTTTGGTGAAGCCATGTCGATCTCGGCGTGATTGGGTTGGCCGATGAGGATGCTCCGGCTGACTTTGCTGTCGGAGGAGGGGAAGAAGATCTTAGGCGTCTGGAGATGGAGCCCGAGGTACTGCTCCGCTGTGATGGAGGGTTTCATCATTGGAGTAGCTTCGGTGAGTTGTACGACACCGAGGCTGAAGCAGGACAAGAGAGACAACGAACAACGTTAACCTGAGTGGAATTCTAATAGCATCTCCAATACATGACGTAAAATACATAACCACAAAGTGCTAGATGTAAAATACATCAGCCGCTCATCTCTGAACTTAACTGTCGAAACTGAACTTAACTGTCGAAACTGAACTTAACTGTCGAAACAGAATTTTGCTGTCGAAATTGAATTTTGCTGTCAAAACTGAACGCACTAGCAAGGTGAGGCTACATGTCAGTTGACTGACTTTTTCATCTCTAGTCAGTCGATTTTGCAGTCGTTGGATACAAAATCAAGGGTCCGCGGTTCATCTTCAACCTCCACCCCCCTGAGCCGCCAGCCACCACCGGCCAAACAGCAGCCCCCCGCTGCCCGCGGTGCGTCGCCCCGCCCGCCCTGAAAACACTCCCCACCGCCGGTCCGCCGCCGCCCCGGCCATCCCTCTAGGCCCCCCCGTGCCGAGCTTTTTCTCCGGCGATCCCCACGCCACCGCCCCGCCAATGCCCCACCACCGCCCCCATCCTGAACCCTAAGATAGATAGTGGGGTACCTCTCCGGCAAGCCCCCCTCCCCGCTGCGGCTGGTTCTTCCTTCACCCCCGCAAGCCCCCCCACCCCCACCCCCTGAAAATCGACTGACCCAAAAGTTGATTCAGTCGACTGAAGTGTAGCTAAATCGGAGCAGCATCGCAAGCAAGAGCAAGAGCGAGAGCAGCAGCAAGAGCAATAGCAGACCAGGCAGGGGACCGAGAGCAAGAGCAGAGCAGTAGCGCGAGCAAGAGCTAAAGCAGCAGCAACTCCTACTGATGTGGATGTCGCCGCCGAGGGAGCGACGCCGTGGAGGAAGTGGCCGGCGACGCCGCCGTGGATGGAGCTGCGCCGTGTCGGCTCGGGACCGAGCGCCGACAGCACTGTGAGATCGAATCAAGAAGAAAATGTGGCGATTAGTGTACAACCTCTTTGGGGGCGCCGATTAGGCCACAACTTCATCTGAGGAAACGGTGATGATGATGCTCTTCCGGTGGTGCAGGTGAAGACGGCGGTGTCGGAATGGAGGTGGCGTGAAAGACGAGGGGAACGTCGGTGCAGCTCCTTGGAGGTGGAGGACGGGGTGGCTGAACTGGCGGGACAATGAGATCAACGACGGATCCTCATCCGGTATGGTGGATGAGGGACGTCGAGGTGTTGCTGTGGACGACGTCGTCGGGGAAGAGGCTCCGGCTGGGTGGCGGACGGAGCAGGGTGTGGGGTTTCGTCGCGGGTTTTCGCAGCCTCGGTGTACAAATGGGTGGGCGGATGGGATGGCAGTGGGGAACCATGGCTTAGAGACGCGCTTGTCCGAAATGTGGGGTAAGTTACGAAAGTACCCCCACTGATTTGAGGCGGTTCTTTCGGTTCAGGGGTACCACGGGCATTTCACGTGTCGGGATTTCACAGGAGGTGGGAGTTTTCGCGCGCGTTGTAATTTCGGAATAGCAAGGCGCGGGTTGAGATGGAGGGAGTTGTCGGAGCACAACGAGACAAAGATATATCTTAAATATTTCGGGCTAACAAGGCGCGGGTTGAAATTTCCGGACAAGCCTAACGTGTACTGTACCAAATCAATGCGCACTACAAATGTCATTCAAAACTTTGAATTCATGTTATGTTCAATTAAAATATTTCGCTACGTGTATAATGCATGCAACCTACTACTCAAATGAACGTTTTAGTGCATTCCAAACGTATATACTACCGCTTCAATATGAACTAAATTTGAATTCGTTTCTCTATTTGAATAAGATCTACAGTAATGATTGTTGTGAAGTCAAAGCATTTGAATTCGTTTCTCTGTTTTAATAAGATCTACAATCATCATTATTGTCAAGTTAAACCATCGTTTGTGTATTATCTTCACAGCACACCACATGATTAGTCTCGAGTTACATATGAACTATGTGTACTATATGAACTCGAACTAGATTTTTTGAATCCACTTTATTTTGATTTCAAATCACATTACATTTCTAGCTCTAGCTAGATCTTCATAATCTAAACCATGTCTCATATGTATAATGTGTTTATCACATTATGTATGGTGCCCCGCCCCCTACGCCTACAAGTATTTAGATGTGAGTTGCAAACACCACACATTACCACAAATTCAAATAAAATGTGAGAATGTTCGATATATAGTATTGTTTAGATTGTTCGATATTTAGTTGTAAGCTGCAAACGCCACACATTATCACAAATTCAAATAAAATGTGAGATTGTTTGATGTATAGTATGGTTTAGATTGTTCGGCATTTAGCTGTGAGTTGCAAACGCCATGCATTATCACATTATGGTATAACATGTGCACAGCACGTGTATCACCGCTATATTCATGCATGCAATGTTTAAAACACTATGATCTCCTATTCAAATATATGAATCCGCTTTCATATCAAATTATGATCTTTGTTAGTCTCTTACACCCACACAATCCTCTAACCTTTGTAGCTACCACTAACTTTCTCTCGTGCATGCACACGCCCTCCTCGCCCTCCCCCTCCCTCGGCATTCTATACACCGGGCACATTCATTTTTTTCTTTAGGTCGTTCTCCCAGAGTCTCCACAACTCCTTTCCGACACACACCGATCGATAAACCTCTCCAGCGATGCCTGCCTACAACATACACACACACCTTCAATCTCCTCCTTTATGTGTCCTTGCCTCGTGTCTCTCATACGGTCAGACACACGTGTAAACTCTCGCCCCTCTTTTCATCGATCTCACAACCGCACACTCCTCCCCCTATCTAGCTAGTAGTTGGGCCTCTCGCACCACCTCCTAGCTCCATTCTCTCTGTCTATCCGTCTCGCTGGGCCTTATTTGCCTCTAACAAATGGACGTACACCGACCGATCTCTCGCTATACATATAGCTAGCTAGGTCCTTATAACTCGTTTTTACCCACACGTCAATCGATCTACCTCATTAGTTGTGTCTCTCCCTTCCTCCGACAAACAACAATTGATCTACCGATCTAGTTAGGTTTGCTTACCAAACACATGGTTCCCCTTCATCATCCATGGATGCGTCCCGACAGATCTATCACGCACAGGCACACACAGAAACACATCCCCACTCTTATTGATAACATTGCAGTTCCACCCTCAGTTTGTCTAGTAGGCCTCTCCCACCATCTTCGAGAAGCAACTCCATCACCCATCCAGCACTCTACCCCTCTCCCTCCCTCTCCCTCCCTCTCTCTCTCCTCTCTCTCTCTGTCCCATCATATTTCCCGTCCTTCAGTTATGTATGGATGTCGACCGATCTCCCTCAAGACATAGCTGGGTCTCTCCTTCTCAACACATATACGAGTCGTTCTACCTCTATAGTTAGGCCTCTGCCTACCCCTCCCCCACCCCCTCCCCCCCACACACACCGATACATCGAGCGCTCTAGTCATGTCTCCCTGCCACACACAAACTTGACATGTGCCCTCTAACGTTCCGGTAGGCCAGTCGCCCTATATCTTTGACTTGCACACACACACAATTTCGATGGCTCTCTTCATCGATCTCGCACCCACCCACTTGATCCTCTCTTCGACTCTATCGATAGCTATGACCCCTCCCTCTCTTCTCGTGGATTGCCCGACCCTCTATGTATGATATGGATAGGCCTCCATTTCACACACATTGCATGCAAAATTTTGTTTGAGATGTCATCGACACATATTCCCACAAATAATTCACGAAATCAACCCCCACCCCACCCCACCCCAAAACAAAAAACACTCACGAACGCGGTTTGTATCTCTCACACACACCCACGTAGGTGGGGGACGTGCACGAAGAGAAGAGGTGCATGCACGGCGCACGTACTCCCGTCTCTTTCCCAACCACACCCGCGCGGGTACACGGTGGAGCTCATTTCTGTACGAAAAAGGCAGCCCACGTGGTAATTTGGCACGTGTACTGGTTGTCCACTTGGTGGAGGGAGGATCGTCTACCACGGGTGAACAAACAAATTGCGACTTGACGTGTTATGTTAAAAAAAGAGGCAAACCATGTGGGGCCTACCTTAGAGGCAAGGCTCTATACACTGGAGTACTTTTGATGTGTCCCGTCAACTCGCAGAACGAGGAGAAGCTTGCTTAGTACGCCGTCTCCCCCGTTCCTAAATATAAGTCTTTGTAGAGATTTCACCATGAACCACATGCGGATGTATATAGATGCATTTTAAGTGTAGATTCATTCATTTTGTTCCGTATGTAGTGGAATCTCTACAAAGACTTATCTACTAGTAATAGCTAGCCCCCACTACTAGGAATTCTCTATCCTCTCCTTGAGCCACATCATCAAAATTGATGTAGCCGTTAGATCAAGTAAATCAGTCCATAATAGCCGTCTGATCTAGACATTGAGAGGCTCCGCACTAAGCCACATGCAAGCATGCAGAAATACCGTGGCACATGCATGTGAGTGGGTTTTAAATCACATCAACATGTCTGCATGCAAGCATGCATCGGTAGCATGCATGTAAGTGAGCTTTTAAGTCCCATTAACATGTCAAAAAGAAAAATATAATCCCATTATGCAGTAGGAGTTGGCTGATCTTTTTTCCTTGCATGGGATGATCTAAATGATGATGGGAGTTTATTTAGTTTGGCTACCACATTTGTCATGCAGTTATAGAGTTTTTTTAGTTCTATGAAATCGATAATTTTGCGCAGAGAGATATACCGCTGTTCCGCGGCAATGCGCGAGGACTCATCTAATAATATTTAGGAACGGAGGGAGTAATATGTAAAGAGTTAGGTGTCGCACGGTGATAGTGTGAGGTTGGCCATGTAATCACTGAGCCTGCGTGTTTTCACTGCTCTTGCACGCCTCCGCAGTAAGAATGGAGAAAATTGTAATCTAGTAGTAGTACCTCCTTTCGCCGAAAGCGTGGGACATCCAGCAGTCCTACAGTAATAAAGACCAATGATCCGTCAAATCACATAGACCCAGCAGTAAGTTGGACGGACGAAGCAACCATCACTCTTGCACCAGTGAGAGGTCATGTCCGCTCTGCCCGGGCATGAATGCGGCACCGATTCTTTGGAGTGGCGCTGACCGTTTCGGGCGAGAAGCGCGCGGGGGCGATGGAGGGGCTTTGGGTGGGCCAGGCTGGTCAGGAGCGAGCATGGCAGCTGTCCGCATGTCCCTACCGGACACGCCCGGAAACGAGAGGATGCACCGACTCTCGCGGCTAAAATAGTACATTACACAACATCTCTCTGTAGGAGTAGGTCGATCTGTCGCTCTCTCTAACACACACATGCTGTTAAACACACACACACACACGCACCTTGGTCCCGTTGCACCTTCTAACGTGACTTATCACACCGAGACAGAGGGAGTAGTAAGTATCGAGATACGGTGGCACACTGACTTAAGTCGAATACAAGTGCCCAAAATTTGTGTGCATGTTATAATAAGGATTCACTTAAAATAGTACGTGAGCGAACAGAGGGATCAATTGGACAGTGTTCCCGAGCAGTAGCGAGATGTGTGAGGTAAGAAACACCGCTGGCGCTTTTAATTTTTCTTATTAATTTGTTTGTTTCACCCTCTAACTGGTGGGACCCAACGTACTACGTGGAGAGAGAGGTAAGGTGACTAAGGCTGCATTATTTCTGCACCACTATGGATAGTCTTACCACCAAAGCCACATGACACGATTATGATTGAAATCCCAATGACTCCCACACACACAAAAAAACACGGCATGCTTGTCACACGAATGCAGGAATGTATAAAAGGTTATTTCCCTCTCGTTGAACATAACGAGAGGGTTGTGTAGCTGGTTAGCCTGTTCGCTCATCAAACTTGAGGTCTCAGGTTCGATAACTACACTTGAGCATAATTTGTGCCAGGAGGATTCTTTGATTGGTCAAAATGTTTTCTAGGGTTTGCATGCTTCACACTCTCTCTCCAGTATATATATACACGCTGGAGCCTCAATGCTTGTAGTTGCTCTCTTCACACTCTCTCACCCTCTCCGGCTAGAGCCTCAGCGCTTGTAGCTGCTCTCTTCACACTCTCTCGCCCTCTCCAGATCTAAACAAGACTTCGTTGGCCTCTCTCCCCCCTCGCTGCTGCTCAAAGAGCCGGCATGATCCGTCCACTGGGAAGGGAAGGAGGCTTAACGTTGTCGCCGTCGGCGAGGGACTACCGGCGCAGCTATTCACTTTCCACCCAGCGGCGGCGTGGGAGGGCCTCCAACCCCTTCTTCTTCGCTGTCGTCCCGTCGCCCACCAAACCACGCCCCAAGAACCTTAAGGTATAATTTACTTACTCCACATGCATTGCTCTAGCTGCATGTATACCATGAATCTAGGACGTGGTTCAAAGAGGAAAGGAGTGGGGGAAAGTAGTGGGAAAAGTTGTATATAGCATGAATCTAGGACGTGGTTCAAAGAGGAAATGAAGGGGGAAAGTTGTATAGCATGAATCTAGGACGTGGTTCAAAGAGGAAAGGAATGGGGGAAAGTAGTGGGGAAAGTTGTATCGCATAAATGGAGGACATGGTTCAAAGAGGAAAGGAAGGGGCGAAAGTACTAGTTCAAAAAGGAAAGGAAGGGACAAGGCTATAGAGTTTGAGCAGGACTAGATTTGCTGCGCTCACATAGGGAAAGGTGTCTAAAGATAACAAAACTGGGACCAACACAAATATGCTCCTTGGTTGTTTGTTCTTTGTTGCAACAGACTGTGCATGACCACAGTACATCGGTAGATGCACATGGTGCTGGTGCGTCCACTGTCCCGTGCAACTCATTAGCTGTTGTTAATCTAAGGCCCTGTTTGGTTAAAAACTCCCTAGTCCCTACCTGCTTGGTTCCAGGGACTAAACATGGACTAGAGGTTATTAAATGACATGCTAAAAGACCATGTTACCCCTAGTAATGAACTAATAGAGACAAGGTGCGATGCGTGGCAGGGGCAACTGTTGGAAAAAGTCCCAAAAAGACTCCCTCGGGGTCTTCTTTCTTTAGTCCCAAATGCCCACTTTTAGTCCCTAAAAGTCCCTCCTGTTTGGTTTAGATGGGACTGACACGGAGTTTTTTTAGTCCCTACACCAAAATGTCCCTGTAAACAAACACCCTCTAATAATGCCGCTGGAAAATTGATGCAATGCCACAGTTAAAAGCAAATTACATGTTTAACGAATTTTATTGTTAATATAATCTCTATGTTAATATTAATCAATGCCACCGTTTGAGAAATGCTACTGTCTTGCTTTCTTTCCCATTTAGATAAGGTAGATGCTTCTTTTTGTTGGCTTCTGTGTCATCCACCGTTATTGACCACTAATTGTTTCCTTTGCACCTCTGTGTAAACAGGGTTATCTACTTCACCTCGTTGCCATTGTGACCTTTTGTTGCACTGCACAAAACACTTTTGTTTTAAGAGTGTTTTGTGCAGTTCAACCAAAATGTCACACCGACAACGTTGCTTGATTGCTTGATCTTAGTGGAACTGCACAAGAGGAGATCTTACTTCCTATCCGTTAAGGCGAATTTGGTTCAGATCTTCTTCTTGTGAGTTGTTTGAATTCCGCATCATGAGAGGTCAGTACTAGCCTTCTTTCACATGATTCTGCAGTGTGCTTTCATATGTTGTGCTACTTGTACGATAATGTTGCTTGATTTTAGTGAACTGCACAAATGGAGACAAGACTTCCAATCTGTATGTGCACCGTAATATCCCATTGAGGTAAGATAAGGATATTTCACAACTGCTGGCCTGTATTTTGCCACTTTCATCAGAAAATTAAGTTTAGTACTATACTTGTGCTCCCTAATTGACATGCCAAATCTTACATTGAAGGCGAAGCTTGTCTGTTATTGAACCAAGTGATGAAGGGGAAGAACAAGCGGAAGAAAAACAAAAATCAACTCCCGGTGCTGTAATGAAGCACTGGAACTGTGATGACACAAGTAATGATATAGTTTTGCATCTTAATTTATTGCTATGGCTGGAACGAGCAATTGTTTTGCCACTGATTTGATGCCACTCTTAATGTAATATGTAATTATCTCTACTTGTGCAAACAGGGATCTTCTTTGAAGATACCATATATTTTAGTGGAACTGCACAAGAAGATGTTGGAAACATTAAACTAATCGAGGAGTATATAGTAAGCATGGCCACCACCGTAGATAGCAACAGATGGTTCCGGAGAAGTGCTTCATCTGTATGCTCTACACAATAAGCCTCCTGACAAAGGTTGGTACTCGCCCACTGATTTCATCCATATGATTGAGCTTTGTCATCTCTATTGGTGTTGTGCTACTGTTTAGATACTGTCATGAAAAAGTGGTATTGTCCTTGAGAAGTGCTTCATCTGTGTTGTTTTAAATATTTCCTTTCCTTTTTTCGAGCAAACAGGGATGCTAGCATTTAGTAGTCCTCTTGTCTTTGCACAACAGGATCATCTTCCTCTGAAGAAGAATATGGAGTACGTGAAGTGACTAGTTCCGATTATGCCAGGATGAAGAAGCCCTGTCTATCTTCTCATCAGAAGGAGCAGTTGAAGGATGGTTACATTACTCCCCACAAGACCAAACTAACTTCAGCTCAGAAGGACTGACAAATCTCCATTTTTTTGCTGTGATGCGCGAGTACAATGTTGTTCTAGGATTCTTTCTGGTGAGTTCCATTTTTCTAAAAGTGTGCTCTACATGGACCATGTATGTGCCTGTTGAAACTGTCAATTCATAGTACAGTTTGCTTTATACTAATCACTTTTTTGTATTTGTGCAAACAGGGGTGCTCAGCTTGATTTCAATGGGAACTGCACAAAATGTTCATGAATACATCGAATCATTCATTTCCACCACAAGAAAGGAGGTGCCGATAAGTTCAAGGCGTTGCAACATATAAGGGCGAAATCATACAAGCTACGCGCGAATTTGGTTGATTTTGGTGGAACTGCACAAAAAGAACAGCTGGTTTATTTAGCACGAGGTGCCATGTCAATGTCCGAACTGATGGCAAACCCTGCCCATTCCACAATCGTAGGCATTTGATATTTTGGAATGGGACAACCTTGTCAAATTTTGCTCATTGATTTTAGCAAGACATGCGTTTGATATTTTCGAATGGGACGCCCTTTGCTGTCAGCAGCGTCGATCAATTTTTTCTTTATTCTTTAGTTGTGAAGTAAATATTGCCTCTGACATGTGAGTCGCTGAGATGCATAATCATCGATTGTTTTGAATGTTCTCTATGAATTGCCAGGCCTGTGTGTTTGATTGCAATGTACAGAAACGCTAAAAAGCTGCTCAAACTCTTTGTACTCCTTCTGTTCCTTTTTACTTCGCACATTGTGAAAGTGCATACTTTTTTGTATAAGATTGGTCAAAGTAGAGATACTTTGACTGCAGACAAAACTTGTATGCAGACTAGAAAGGACCGGAGGGAGTACATGTGAAACTGCTGCAAACGAGGTGATCACCCTGGGAATAATGCTAGTACGTATTGTTTTGCATGTTCATCCAATGCCAGTGATACAGGAATTTGAACTAATGAAAATAAATTCATTCATACACGGTCGGATTTCATATAAACATGCTGGATTTCATTACATTTCATACATTCTTCAACTAAAAGGGGTGCGCTGGAGGTATAATTAATTAACCGAAGCTACCCACATGTGTCCCGCTGAGCCGAACAGAAGCTTCAGTGACTTAACTGCAGGTGTAGTTGCGTAACTGACATGTGGCCTGTTGGGCCCATGTGTCATTCCGCCAACTGCACCAGCAGTTAAGTAGAAGCAGCGTTCTTCTCCAGCGCAGCTCTCCGACTCCACGTCGCCGCCAAGAAGCTAACCGGCCGTCAATGGTCAACCCGCCTAGCTTGGCTTCAACCAAAGGATAGCAGCGGCGACCTACCGTGTTCTACTCTTCCTTGTTTTCTGTGTGGCGCGGCCTCGTTGGCAGTGGGGCGGGGCCTCGGCGGAGCCGGCAATGTCCTCTATCTCGTTGCCGGTAGGGTGGGGCCTCGACTAAGCCGGCGATGTCCTCTACCTCGTTGTTGGCGTGGCGGGGCCTCGGCGGAGCCGGCAGTGTCCTCTACCTCGTTGTTGGTGCCGCGGGGCCTCGGAGGAGCAGGGCCTCGTCGACGCCAGCGGAGCGGGGACTCATCGGAGCTGGCATTGTCCTCTGCCTCGTCCTCAGTCTTGCCAAACAGCGCCTCGCCTGCTTCATCGCCCTCTTTGCTAGCCTCTTTGTAGGCGGCCGCAGCCTCCGCCACCTGCATGCGGTACCACCAGCGCTCGAGGCGGCCCTTGCGGGCGGAGCGGTACGAGTCGAGCAGCGCCTCCTGCTCCGCCCGCTCCGTGGCGATCTGCTCCTCCGCCCGCAGGTTCTCCTGGAGGAGATGGTGGTTGTAGGCGGCGTCGGCCTGCGCCTCCCGGAACTGCTCCTCACGCATCTGCCTCACCCTGTCCCATATATTGGGCACGAGCCTCGCCGATGGTCATGGTGCAATGCACTGACGAGGATGGCACGGAGGAGGGGGTTGGCACCGGATCATCGACTACCATGTTCTCCATTGGGACGTCATCGTCCTCCGGCTGCCTGCCGGCCAGCCGGTCGGCAGCAATGGCTGCCATCTCCTTGTGGTCCGTCGTCCGCCCGTCCCGAAGAGCGCTGGAGTGCGAGGAAGCCATGGTGGGCAGTAGTGGTGTGGACAGGAGAAAGGGAACGAATGCGGATGACTGTGGCTATGGCCGGTGCAGCAGTTTATATAGCAATGGTGGGCGGGCGGATGGACGGATGTGTGGCGCCGGAGTAGCCGCCTCGGCAACCACATATCATTAATGCGGGCGGCAGATGGACGGACGGACGGCACTTGTGTCGTTTGAAGGCGGAGCAATCGCCTGCACCGGGAAGCGGGGCGGGCGGCGCTGACTGTTTTGGGCGGAAAGCGCGCGCGGGCGAGGAGATGACTTTACTTGGAGAGGATGACAATGGGGACCCACCAGGTCCATAGCCTCACGTATGCAAGTGCCTCCTTATTATATATATATATATATATATATATATATATATATATAATTTATTTTGCTTCCTCCTGGTTTCCTCACATCACGGTCCCACACCATTGTCAACCTATGTAGTAGTCAATAAATGAGAGAATTGCATAAGAAGCGGCCGACAGCTGGGACCAAGCAGCTCGAGCAGTATTTGTGTTTTTGAGGTGTGAGCACTACAGAGTTTTTCGATGTTTAGCCTAGATATTAATTTTTCTCCTGTGAACAACAACGAAAACATCGCAGCAGGTATTAAATGGGCGGGCTATGGCCCGTCTAGCCCAGGCCAGATATCCAGCCCAGATATTAATTTTTTTTCAAGCTGAAAATGGCTAGCCCAGCTATACTTTTTTTAGGAATATCCAGGCAAGGTCAAGTTGTTATTCTCCGCCCCGCTGGGCTGCAAATCTTTCCTAGGAGGGATGCATTAGGCTTAATAAGAAAATGAGCTTTAAGAAATAATAAATGGGATGTAATTATAAAAACTGGGCAGTAACTATAAAAAATGCACCAAACACGTGATTACTTTATAAAAGATATTGAAAATTTTAATTTCATTAATTGTTGTGAGCGCAATGTTTCGTTGGATTTTTACGTAATATAAATTTATATTGAAATTGCATTTAATCTCACTAGAAATTTCGGGATAAAAATATTTCGGATCCCATCAAAATGTGGGAAATTTTATTGAATTCTGTTTTGAACGGTTGGTTGAAATGGGCTGTACTTTTAACAAACTATAAATGGGCTGTACTAAATTCCATTAGAATTCAAAAATGGGCTACACATCCTTACAAATCTCAAATGGGCTATAAGTTCTCTGCCACACACTTCTGGCCTTACTAACTTGACGCGTATGCAAGGCTTTGTCAACTTATAGTTAACACACGGTTCTAGCAGCAGTGGCCGTTGGATGTCCATCCAACGGATGCCGTGCTTCTTCTTCAATCTCGGATATTCTAGCTTCACCCGCCCAAAAAATGATTCCTCCCCCTGACATCTGGGGCGCACCGTTTCGAAGCTGACCTGTGGGCCTACTAAGTTGACGTACCAAGGGGTTTGTCAACTTAGTCAATATAAACGATTCTAGTTGCAGTGCCCATACGATGTCCATCCAACGGTCGTTGTCCTTCTTCAACCTCTGGCCTTCTTGCTTGAGCCGCCCAAAGCAGCACCGGTCGTGCCGCCTGCTCCTGCCTCCCGTGGCCGGCTGTGCTGCCGTGGAGGCCTCACCGCCCCCTACTACTCCCACCGCTGGCCAGGCCATCCCTCCACTCACCCACACCCCCTGTTATTCTGCGGCGACGGCAGCGCAGCCGAACTAGTGAACCCTTGTACTCCTCTCCGAGTGTGCATCCACTGCTGCGTCTTCCCCGGCTCCGCATCGCCCCCTTCCTAGGCCTCGCCGTCGTCCACCGCCCTGGTGCTCTCGGTGCGGCGTGGTCAACATGGTCAAGGAACAACTTCCATCGGACGTGGACTGTACGTGGAGAGGCTGACAGCTGGGTCCACGGCAGCCGCAAGGAAGTGCCTCCTTATTACGCGCAAAATAATTATTCCTCCACCTGACAGCGGGGACCCACCGGACGGGCCACTGTATTTCGCAAAAAAAATGATTCGCCCCCTGACTGCTGGGACCCACGAGCTACATCTTCGCATGCAAGGAAGTGCGTCCGGGAAAAAACGATTCGTCCCCTAACTGCTGGGACCCACCAGCTACATCTTCGCACGCAAGGAAGTGCGTCCGAAAAAAATGATTCACCCCCTGACTGCTGGGACCCACCAGCTACACCTTCGCACGCAAGGAAGTGCGTCCGGGCAAAAAAATGATTCCCCCACCCCCTGACTGCTGGGACCCAGCAGCTACACCTTCACACGCAAGGAAGTGCGTCCGAGAAAAAAACGATTCGCCCCCCTGACTGCTGGGACCCACCAGCTACATCTTCGCAGGCAAGGAAGTGCCTGACAGTCGGGACCCACCTGGTCGAAGCGTATGTAGCATTGTCATTCTGGTCGCGAACTTGTACGTACATACTGGTTGAAGTAGAGGCGCGCACGTGTCGTAGTAGAGGCGCGCACGTGTCGTAGTAGAGGCGCGCACGTAGCATGTACACGTATGTGCAGCGGCCAGGGTGCAAGAAAGAAAGTACGGTCACGTATGTGTACATACGGGCAGGGTCTCGAACGCCTACTCGCGCATACATACGGCCAGGGATCGTGTACATGGCTGGGTCGGAACGGAGAAACAGCATCGTCGTCGTGTTCATGGGAAGGCAACGGAATGCGTCATGTTCATGGGGAGGCAACGGAATGCGTCGTGTTCATGGGGAGGCAACGGAATGCGTCGTGTTCATGGGGAGGCAACGGAATGTGTCATGTTCATCGGGAGGCAACGGAACGCGTGGGAGCCAACCGGCTGGGTCGGAACGGAATGCGTGGTCGTGTTCATCGGGAGGGCTTGGACGGAGCAGGCGATGGAAACGAGGCCCGGCGTACCACGGAACGGAGGAAACGGACCTCCTATGGTCGAAACGGGGGTCCTGTTGATCGGGAGGGGTGTGGCATACCGCAAAACGGAGGAAACGGACCTCCTATGGTCGAAACGGGGGTCCTGTTGATCGGGAGGGGTGTGGCGTACCGCAAAACGGACGAAACTGACCTCCTACGGTCGAAACGGGGGTCCTGTTCATCAGGAGGGGTGTGGCGTACCGCAAAACGGGACTCCACGGGGTATTGTTCATCTCCACCGTCGACCTCCTCCAGCCTCCACGAGCTACCGTCGACCTCCTCCAGCCTCCACGGGCTCCTATTCATCCAGCCTCCACCGTGTGCTACTCCACCGGCTACTGTTCAACCACCCCTCCACCGTCTACTATTCATCCAGCCCTCCACACCACAGGGTCCTGTTCAACCACCCCTCCACGGGCACCCCTCCACCGTCTACTATTCATCCAGCCCTCCACACCACAGGGTCCTGTTCATCCAGAGGCAACACCACCGCTCACTGTTCATCCAACCCCCCTCCCCCGCAATGCTCACTGTTCATCCAATCGATCGGCTTCAGTTAGTAGTAGTAGCGAAGGAATCGCTCGATCGGTTTCAGTTAACAGCCATCGATCGATCGCTCGGGTTCAGTAACGCGTGGCCTGCAGTGCAATCACTCGGGTTTAGTTAGAGCCCAACGCCTCGCTCGGGTTCAGTTAGAGCCAATGCCTCACACACGCGTGTACGTGTAGGAGAGAAATGCGCATCGCTCAGCCCCCGACCTCCCACCGTAACCGGGAACGCCTCAAAATTTTCCTCGCCCTCGCTTCTACCATGGTTTTTTCCGTCATGGATGGCCCAAAGAATGTCATGCAGCTGCGTCTTCGGCCCGCCTAGGACGAAAAGCCCATTTTCTGTCATGATTTTTTGTCATAGAAGTACGAGCCCACCACATCTATGATGACACCGGGTTTTGTCACAATTATCGTCATAGAAGTGTCATATGTATGACAGAAAAAATTTCGTTTGGCCCAAAATGTCACGGATGTGTCTTTTTTTGTAGTGTCTCCTGCGGACACAACATTTGTTGCGGTCTCCCTTTCGTCTCAGTTATAAAACTGACATTATTCATTTGTTTACTGACCAGACAACCCCCCCCCCCTCTCTCTCACACACACACACAACTCCTGCTTCCACTCCCCTTCCCGACTACTGTCTCTCTCTCACACACACACACAAAAACTCCCGCTTTCGCACCCCGACTCGTATTTCTCTCACAAACATTTATCGACTAGCCTCTAGATAGGTTTATACACCCGCACACTCGTGCTTCCACTATCACATACATGTCTCTCTCGCGCTCCTTGTATCTATGTAGATTTTTCTTCCCTTCTTGAGACACGCCCTCTCAGTCGTGCACACACACACACACTATCGCCTCATTTTAAGCTAATACCTCTCGCACACACACTCTTTGTGTCTTTGTCACACATGCACTCCTTCCTCCTCCTCTCTCCCTCTCTCTCACACACATGGGCTTTTGCAACAACCAGCAAGATGCCCATGCGTTGCACAGAACATCAAGATGCATTTGTATGAGTAGTTTATCTTGTGGGAGAAAAGGATGAACAAGGGAAGGCCTTATTTGCAAATGTGGAGAGGGGTGTGGGTATCTTTTTTCAAAATTGCCATAGTTTCCTTCCTATCCGCCAGATATAAATCGGATGGCCTATATTGCAGGATGGCAGGCACACCATCATCACCAACTCTGTTTTTTATCCCTACTCTTATAAAAAAGCATAGTCGGTGATGATGGTGTGCCTGCCATCCTGCAATATAGGCCGTCCGATCTATATCTAACGAATAGGAAGGAAACTATGGAAATTTACCCGCACTCCTCTCCACATTTGCAGATAGGCCTTCCCTCGTTCATCCTTTTCTCCCACAAGATCTTGATGTTCCATGCAACGCACGGGCATCTTGCTAGTAACAGTAGAAATTAGACATATACCACTTCTTGAATCTTGAAACCAACAACATTTCTCCCTTACCTCATCAAAACCGCCAAAGGAATATATTTTGAGTGAAACATAACATATTTTTAGTGATATACGTATTTCAAAACTAGACTCTTTTTTCTATCAAATCGGTGAATCTATCTATCTATCTATCTATCTATATCTATATCTATATCTATCTATCTATCTATCTATATCTATATATATCTATCTATCTATCTATCTATCTATCTATACCTATACTAATTCTTGACTTCCTACAAATTCTCACGTTAATCAGTAATTAGGAGCCATTAATCTGGTGGGACCGAATTACTACAGTGTAGATCAGCCCATATAATACTCCGTGGAATCTTTTCTCAATTCTGAAAAAAAAACAACCCAAGGTCCAAGATTTGTTCGGTTGTGTGTGCAGATAAAAAAGAACGTTTGGGTCGGCCACGTACTACTAATCCACCGTTTCTTTCTCTCCTAACTAAAGCAAATTGTCCCCTAAAAAACTGAAGCAAACTGTTCGCAAAAAATATTTTAACAAATCTCTATCTCTTTAAAAAAAGGTATATATCTACTCATATACTCCAGCTATCTCCTTCCGTCTATAAAAAAAGACCATCTCTTACGTCCATCATAACCAAAAAGAGGCTATCTCCTTGCGTAACTGAAAGGAAACAAATTTTTTGGGCAGATTGAAAAGAACGACCATGGGACTCCTCTCCTTCTTTCTCTAGGACGGGACTCCTCTGCTTATGATTCATGTACAAATCAGCTTCTGCCTCCACGGATGGCTGCGAGGACGGGATCGATTATCTGCAGGCAGCCGTTCTCACTTCCCAAACCCTCCTCCCGTTCTCATATCGTGCGGAAAAGAAAATCGTCCCTCGCTTCCATGCTTCAACTGCCTCAGCGGGGGCCCCAATGCGAGAGCTGGATGGCCTCCACTACGAGCATGCCGTCATGGCCCTCAAGTCATCCGTCTATCCTTGCAATCATGGCCGGTGCGTCCTTTCTTCTGTCTTCACAGAGTTCATGGAGCACCTAAATTAATTTGGATCATCTCTGGGGAATATCGCCAGGTTCCTTCTTGCCCGGCTGTACAAAGTCTGGTGCCAATTTGTTGGGCTAGAAGCATATGAATTACTGGAAGTTAGAATTGGAAAGGTCCCTTTATGCATTTGCATATATTACCAAACAGGAGGTTATGGATGATGAGCAGTTGAGGACCGGTGACAATCTGTTAGTATTTGAGAACGATGATCCATGGACTATTTTGTTTGTAAATCTGTTCCACGTACTAATGAAATATTATTTTTTTGAATTGCTGGAAGCTTTATGAATGTATACGTTTTATATTTTGAGCAGTGAAAATACTGTACTTATATAGAAAATATTTTTTTTCGTTTTCTCTGTAATATGCATGCATATTCTGGGATGTTTTCCAGGTGTCCCATGGTTTCTAATGGATTTTTCTTGAAACTTTACACTGAGGGTGCTTTGATTAACCTGGTATTCGTTTGAGTGCAACAACAGTGGCATAATAGCCAGGGATTGGTTAGTAATCATCATTGATTATTTCAGTATTTCTGATTTGGAGAATGTATGTTTGACTTCATTTAGCTCATGTCATCCATCTCTTTTTGAAGCATGTACGTGTGCAGTTTTGTGATCGTCCCAGTATGCAAGTAAAATGCACTTCAATACAACAATGCAGTTTTGTGCCTCAAGGCATCGGTCTATCCCTGCAATCAATGCTGGTGTGTCCCTTCTCCTATCTTCACAAAGTTCATGGAGAATCTAAATTAATTAGGATCATCTCATTAACATATTTTGGTAATCTCACCAGGTTCTTTCTCACCCCGCTGTACAAAGTGTGGTGCCAGTTTGTTGGATAGAACCATAAGATTTACTGTGATTCAGAATTAGAAAAAACCCCTTTATTCATTTTCATATATTACCACACATGATTTTATGGATGACGAGCAGATGAGGACGGTGGCGATCCATGAGTATTTGAGAACGACGATCCATGAATTAATCCGTAGATTTATTTTGTTCGTAAATCTGTTCCACATACAAATGAAATATGGATGGTTTTGAATTGATGGAAAGCTTCATGCAAGGATCTGTGCATACTGTGCTATCAGTTGGCGGCCAAGGCGGCATTAGATATTACAAGTTTATGGAGATAGCAAGTCGATAGGATTAAGTATTTATAGTTTTTTAGCAATAACATATGCCAGGAGAAAATCATGTATTTTTGTGATACTTAGTTCATCCATGTTTTTCGTCCGTCAGTCATTATTAAGGTAAAATATCCTATCGTCTAATATAGACTATGTTATTCATATTTCTTCTATTAAAAGTTAGTTTAACAAAATAATTAAGTACGGTCTCAGTTTCATTAGTAGTCAGAAAGGAAATCCTTAAGCTATTGTAATTATGTCTCCACATGCATAGGAATCAAACACTATAAAATTATTTATAATGTCTATTCCTTCCATGTTTAGTATATCTTAGTAAAACTTCATTGTGCTACACTGGAGAAATTATATTCGTAGTGTTCCTTACCAGAAGGCTTTTGCTGCATAAATGTTGTTTGCACATTAATGAGATATAAGCTACTTAGTTTTCTATTTGCAGAAATGACCTATATTTTATAAGTTGCTTTGATATTAGCTACTTCATCCCTTCTCTTTAATATCAAGTAAGAAAAATGCAAGAGGCCATTTGTTAAGTGTACTTTCTTCCTTATCCACATATCATTGGAAAATATACCATTATGTGGCTGCTTTTCGAACTAGACTTCTATGTTTTGTTATTGCTAAATTGCTAAAATGCTATTATGCAAAAAAAAAACTGATCAAATATTATAAGCCTAAATCTGCATCGTAATTCTGATCCCCCGTACAAGTCTGGTCTCCACTGGTGACTAGGATATTAAGCCCGCAGGCCCAAATATCTCCAACGAACTGGTGTTATTTCTATATGGTGATACTTTAGTTCTGAATACTGGAAACTTTTGTATGTTCTACCTACTTCAAAGTATTATGGAAGGGGAGAAATTGCACCACATTTTAAATTGGATACTAACCTCCTTTATAGCATTGTGTTCCTATGTTGTATGTGCTTAAAAGTTGGAAAAGATATCACACTGCTTCCATATAAAAGATTCACGCATCTTGATGGTTATTACACCAACGTACGTAGTGTTGCTAATCAGAATCTTCCTGAACCAAGTGTATTTTTCCTATGGATAAGCATCGGGAATTTTTTCATGCTTTGGAAATTATCGTACATCTTTTATTGATCAATATGATTCACTGCCGCGTATTTTCTAATGATAGTCCGTGCAATTGGCATACACGAACATGTTTGATGTATTGATTTGTTTTGTTTTTCTCACTTGAGTCATAAACTGTTCTATTTTTGCATAAATTTTTCAAACAGGGGCGCTTTATTTGTGCATAAATAAAGATAAGGACTCTCTAAATCTTAATACATCTAACCATTGGTCTCAACATTGAAATTATACACCATCATCATGGTCACAATAAGGACAGTAAGGTTACCTATTACATCCTTCGTTAAACAATAAGAAAACTTCCACCATAAAGTAACACTAATTTTATCACCCATGGATTCTTTAACCGAAAAGTGTGTCGAGATATTCCAGCTGGCATTCTCAATATGCTAGCCCGTGCGAATGCACGGGTTGACGACTAGTATGTATTAATCAACTTTGATCGTGTGACAACGCATCGTTCCACAATGTAGTGCCTGTAGATTTTTTAAGAAGTCAAACTTTGCAAACTTCGACCAAGTTTGTAGAGAAAAATATTTATATCTACAATACAAAAATATATAATGCGAAACTACATCGTATGATGAATCTAGTGATATATGTTTCGCACTCTAGATATAAATATTTTTCTCCACAAACTTGGTCAAAGTTTGTGAGGTTTGACTTTTCAAAAAATCTATAGGCACTACATTATGGAACGGAGGGAGTAGTTATTACCACTGTATAATTTTTTGGACACCAGACAAACGGTGGAGTACATATACGAAGAGAAGAGGCGCACGCACGCAGTCAGTCTCTCGCTGTCTCGGACACATGAGAGTTACGTAAAGGCATCATTAACAAATAAACCTTAAAACCCTAGGTGCATGATTGCTGCATGCGCGGGTACCGGCAGCGGACCTTTGTAGGAATAGTCAGCTCACGTGATAATTTGATCCGTAGGAGTTAATGGTCGGGGCCACAGGTGAACAACCTGGAGGTGGTGGCTCGCCAGTTGCCACAAATCGAGTAGCCACATTTAAAATATTATTTTTTAGCGGGGTAAGAGTTCCGATATTCAATGGCGCATTATAAGTACTAAGTAGTTTTTAGAATGATTGGTATGGAGCGAAAATGGAATTCATAACTACTACCTCCTTGGCGTATGGTTGTATGGGTTTATGTTGCTAGATGTAGAACCTGGTAGTTCTAGGGCAAATACTATGGTTTAGATGTTGGTTTTCAGTAATGAAAATAAGAAGGTGGAAACACTTCTTTGATTAAAAAAACTACTACCTCCGTTCCAGTTTACTAGTCCCCATCGTAGTTTGGGTCAAAGTTTGTCCATGAATTTTACTTGTAAAATGTGAATGGAAAACGAATTTTTGTTATACCCAAACAAAAAGGGACTGGAGGGAGTGATTGCTCTAACATGGACGCGACCTCTCATAGCGCAGGCATTGAACCGGCGCGCCGGCCAAGAGGGCCCCACTCGCTGCAGGCCCGGCTGAACACGCCTCCTCGCCACATGCAACCGGCTTTAGACTGCCCCGCCTGCCTCAATTGAACCCACGCGTGTGCCGGCAACACGTCCTTCCACGAGCCGATCGGCATTTTAGAACACAAAAAATGACCAAAAAATAATTAATTATGCATGGTCTTGACTTGTTGTGCTCGTAGTGGTAGCAGGAACTAGAGGTTTTTCTTTAATTATAACTCTCCTCACATTTTTTTGGCTTTGAAGTGAATCATGGTTGTGGACATTATCTACGAATGTGCAAATATCTATGAACAAGAGTTTGATGTGGAAGTTGAACTTGGAATGTCGGGCTTGCACGTGAACTATACCATGTCCAATGCTTCGTCTGTTATTGTTTGGAAAGTAATTGTTGTTATTACATGACCCAAAAAATTTATTTTGTGCCACAGTAGATGCACGTACATTACAACAGGCATGCTGCTATGTCTTGAGCTTGCGTTGGTTTTCCCCGAAGAGGAAGGGATAATGCAGCAGAGTAGCGTAAGTATTTCCCTTAGTTTTTGAGAACCAACGTATCAATCCAGTAGGAGCCCACACTCAAGTCCCTCGTACCTGCACAAAGCGATAGCTACCCGCAACCAACGCGATTAGGGGTTGTCAAGCCCTTCACGGTCACTTACGAGAGTGAGATCTGATAGATAGAATATTTTTGGTATTTTTGATATAAAGATGCAAAGTAAAAAGTAAAAGCAAAGTAAATGGCAAAACAATATAAAAGTGATGGAGATTTATATGATGAGAATAGACCCGGGGGCCATAGGTTTCACTAGTGGCTTCTCTCGAGAGCATAAGTTTTCTACGATGGGTGAACAAATTACTGTTGAGCAATTGACAGAATTGAGCATAGTTATGAGAATATCTAGGCATGTCATGTATATAGGCATCACGTCTGTGACAAGTAGATCGAAACGATTCTGCATCTACTACTATTACTCCACTCATCGACCGCTATCCAGCATGCATCTAGAGTATTAAGTTAAAAATAGAGTAACGCTTTAAGCAAGATGACATGATGTAGAGAGATAAATTCTTGCAATATGAAATAAACCCCATCTTGTTATCCTCGATGGCAACGATACAATACGTGTCTTGCTGCCCCTTCTGTCACTGGGAAAGAACACCGCAAGATCGAACCCAAAGCTAAGCACTTATCCCATGGCAAGAACTACCAATCTTGTTGGCCAAACCAAACGGATAATTCGAAGAGACTTGCAAAGATAACCAATCATACATAAAAGAATTCAGAGAAGATTCAAATATTGTTCATAGATAGACTTGATCATAAACCCACAATTCATCGGTCTCAACAAACACACCGCAAAACAAGAAGATTACATCAAATAGATCTCCACAAGAGAGGGGGAGAACATTGTATTGAGATCCAAAAAGAGAGAAGAAGCCATCTAGCTACTAACTATGGACCCGAAGGTCTGAGGTAAACTACTCACACTTCATCGGAGAGGCTATGATGATGTAGAAGCCCTCCGTGATGACGGCCCTCTCCGGCGGAGCTCCGGAACAGGCCCCAAGATGGGATCTCGTGGATACAGAAAGTTGCGGCGGTGGAATTATGTTTTTGGCTCCTGTTCTGATCGTTTGGGGGTACGTGGGTATATATAGGAGGAAGGAGTACGTCGGTGGAGCACCGAGGGTCCCACGAGGCAGCGGGCGTGCCCTAGGGGGGCGCGCCCCCTACCATTGTGAGCACCTCTTTGCTTCCTTGTAGTAGGGTCCAAGTCTCCTGGATCACGTTCGGTGAGAAAATCACGTTCCCGAAGATTTTATCCCGTTTGGACTCCCTTTGATATTCCGTTTCTTCGAAACACTGAAATAGGCAAAAAACAGCAATTCTGGGTTGGGCCTCCGGTTAATGGGTTAGTCCCAAAAATAATATAAAAGCGGAAAATAAACCCCAATATAGTCCAAAACAGTAGATAATATAGCATGGAGCAATCAAAAATTATAGATACGTTGGAGACGTATCAGGCATCCCCAAGCTTAATTCCTGCTCGTCCTCGAGTAGGTAAATGATAAAAAGAGAATTTTTGATGCGGAGTGCTACTTGGCATAATTTCATTGCAAAATTTCTTAATTGTGGTATGGATATTCAGATTAGAAAGATTCAAGACAAAAGTTCATATTGACATAAAGAATAATAACACTTCAAGCATACTAATAAAGTAATTATGTCTTCTCAAAATAACATGGCCAAAGAAAGTTATCCCTGCAAAATCATATAGTCTGGCTATCCTCTATCTTCACCACACAAAGTATTCAAATCATGCACAACCCCGATGACAAGCCAAGCAATTGTTTCATACTCTAACTTTTTCAAAACTTTTTCAATCTTCACGCAATACATGAGCGTGAGCCATGGACATAGCACTATGTGGAATAGAAGGGTGGTTGTGGAGAAGACAAAAAGAGGGGAAGATAGTCTCACATCAACTAGGCGTATCAACAGGCTATGGAGATGCCCATCAATAGATATCAATGTGAGTGAGTAGGGATTGCCATGCAATGGATACACTAGAGCTATAAGTATATGAAAGCTCATCAAAAGAAACTAAGTGGGTGTGCATCCAACTCGCTTGCTCATGAAGACCTAGGGCAATTTGAGGAAGCCCATCATTGGAATATACCAGCGAAGTTCTATAATGAAAAATCCCCACTAGTATGTGAAAGTGACATAACGAGAGACTCTCTATCATGAAGATCATGGTGCTACTTTGAAGCACAAGTGTGGTAAAAGGATAGTAACATTGTCCCTTCTCTCTTTTTCTCTCATTTATTATTATTTTTTTATTTGGGCCTTTTCTCTTTTTTATGGCCTCTTTTTTTCGTACAGAGTCTCATCACGACTTATGGGGGAATCATAGTCTCCATCATCCTTTCCTACTTGGGACAATGCTCTAGAAAATGATGATCATCACACTTTTATTTTTCTTACAACTCAACAATTACAACTCGATACTTAGAACAAATATGACTCTACATGAATGCCTCTGGTGGTGTACCGGGATATGCAATGAATCAAGAGTGACATGTATGAAAGAATTATGAATGGTGGCTTTGCCACAAATACGATGTCAACTACATGATCATGCTAGCTATATGACAATGATGGAGCGTGTCATAATAAACGGAACAGTGGAAACTTGCATGGAAATATATCTCGGAATGGCTATGGAAATGCCATGATAGGTAGGTATGGTGGCTGTTTTGAGGAAGGTATATGGTGGGTGTATGATACCGGAGAAAGGTGCGCGATATTAGAGAGGCTAGCGATGGTGGAAGGATGGGAAAAAGTGCATATAATCCATGGACTCAACATTAGTCATAAAGAACTCATATACTTATTGCAAAAATCTAGAAGTTATCAAAGCAAAGTATTACGCGCATGCTCCTAGGGGGATAGATTGGTAGGAAAAGACCATCACTCGTCTCCGACTGCCACTCATAAGGAAGACAATCAATAAATAAATTATGCTCCGACTTCATCACATAACGGTTCACCATACGTGCATGCTACGGGAATCACAAACTTTAACACAAGTATTCTTTAAATTCACAACTACTAAACTAGCATAACTCTAATATTATCACCTCCATATCTCAAAACAATTATCATGCTTCAATCTTCTCTTAGTATTTATTGCACTCAAAAGAAAATTTCACATATCTTGAACACCAAGCATATTTATATTAAGGAAATTACCATGCTATTAAGACTCTTAAAATAATTTAAGTGAAGCATGAGAGATCAATAGTTTCTTTAAAACAAACCACAACCGTGCTCTAAAAGATCCAAGTAAAGAACATAGAGCAAAATTATAACGCTCAAAAGATATAAGTGAAGCACATAGAGCAAAACTACATAGCTCAAAAGATATAAGTGAAGCACATAGAGTATTCTATCAAAATTTAATTCATAGATGACTCTCTCAAAAGGTGTGTACAGCAAGGATGATTGTGGCATACTAACAAACAAAGACACAAATAATACAAGACGCTCCAAGCAAAACACATATCATGTTGGTGAATAAAAATATAGCTCCAAGTAAATTACCGATGGAAGTGGACGAAAGAGGGGATGCCTTCCGGGGCATCCCCAAGCTTTGACTTTTTGGTGTCCTTGGATTATCTTGGGGGTGCCATGGGAATCCCCAAGCTTAGGCTCTTGCCACTCCTTGTTTCATAATCCATCAAAAGAACTCACCCAAAACTTGAAAACTTCACAACACAAAACTCAAAATAGAAAACTCGTGAGCTCCGTTAGCGAAAGAAAACAAAAGACCACTTCAAGGTACAGTAATGAAATCATTCTTTATTTGTATTGGTGTTAAAACTACTGTATTCCAACTTCTCTATGGATTATAAACTATTTTACTAGCCATAGATTCATCAAAATAAGCAAACAACACACGAAAAACAGAATCTGTCAAAAACAGAACAGTCTGTAGTAATCTGTAGCTAGAGCAAGATCTGGAACCCCCAAAATTCTAAAATAAATTTCTGGACGTGAGGAATTTATCTATTTATCATCTGCAAAAAGAATTAACTAAATATCACTCTTCAAATAAAAATTACAGCAGTTCTCGTGAGTGCTAAATTTTCTGTTTTTTACAGCAAGTTCAATAAGACTTTCCCCAAGTCTTCCCAACGGTTCTACTTGGCACAAACACTAATTAAACACAAAAAACACAACCAAAACAGAGGCTAAATAAATTATTTATTAAATAACAGCAAGGAAAAATATTGGGATGTCTCCCAACAAGCGCTTTTCTTTAAAGCCTTATAGCTAGGCATAATATTTCAATGATGCTCACATCAAAGACAAGAATTGAAGCACAAAGAGGGCATCATAAAACATGTGACAAACACATCTAAGTCTAACATAGTTCCTATGCATAGGCATCTTAGAGGCAAACAAATTGTCAAGGCAAGCAAAAACTAGCATATGCAAGGAAGCGGAAAGAAACAATAGCAATCTCAACATAACGAGAGGTAATTTAGTAACATGAAGATTTCTACAACCATATTTTCCTTTCTCATAGTAATTACATGTAGGATCATAAGCAAATTCAACAAAATAGCTATCACATACAATATTTCAAACATGATCCACATGCATGCAAAGTTGACACTCTTTCAAAATAGTGGGATTAACATTAACTAAAGTCATGATTTCTCCAAACCCACTTTTATCAAGATTTTCATAAGATTGAACATTCTCCAAATATGTGGGATCTAAAGTTGACACTCTTCCAAACCCACTTTCAATAATATTGCAAACACTATTATCAATCTCATATTCATCATGGGGTTTAAATAAATTTTCAAGATCATAAGAAGAATCACCCCAATCATAATCATTGCAATCATGCTTTTTTATTCAAAGATATATCATGAGTCACTTCATAAAGCACTTCATCACGATTTTCAGATTTACGGATTTCAGGCAAAAGCTTATAAAGATAATCTAGTGCGTCCAAATCACTAGGAATTGGTTCATCATAATTGGATCCCTTAAAAAGATTGGCAAGCAGATGAGGATCCATAGATCTTAAATTCTTTGTTTAGTAATAAATAAAGAACTATTCCAACCATACGAGCAAACAAAAAGCAAGCGGACAGAAAGAGGCAAATAGAGAGGGAGGATACGGAGAGACAGGGCGAATAAAACGGCAAGGGTGAATTGGGGGGAGAGGAAAATGAGAGGAAAATGGCAAATAATGTAATGCGAGAGATAGGGATTGTGATGGGTACTTGGTATGTTGACTTTTTGCGTAGACTCCCCGGCAACGACGCCAGAAATCGCTCGTTGTCAGGAGTCAAATCTTGACTTGCGCGAACCTCCCCGGCAACGGCGCCAGAAATCCTTCTTGCTACGTCTTGAGCTTGCGTTGGTTTTCCCCGAAGAGGAAGAGATGATGCAGTAGAGTAGCGTAAGTATTTCCCTCAGTTTTGAGAACCAAGGTATCAATCCAGTAGGAGCCCACGCTCAAGTCCCTCGTACCTGCACAAAGCGATAGCTACCCGCAACCAACACGATTAGGGGTTGTCAAGCCCTTCACGGTCACTTACGAGAGTGAGATCTGATAGATAGAATATTTTTGGTATTTTTGATATAAAGATGCAAAGTAAAAAGTAAAAGCAAAGTAAATGGCAAAACAATATAAAAGTGATGGAGATTGATATGATGAGAATAGACCCAGGGGCCATAGGTTTCACTAGTGGCTTCTCTCGAGAGCATAAGTTTTCTACGGTGGGTGAACAAATTATTGTTGAGCAATTGACAGAATTGAGCATAGTTATGAGAATATCTAGGCATGATCATGTATATAGGCATCACGTCCGTGACAAGTAGATCGAAATGATTCTGCATCTACTACTATTACACCACTCATCGACCGCTATCCAGCATGCATCTAGAGTATTAAGTTAAAAACAGAGTAACGCTTTAAGCAAGATGACATGATGTAGAGAGATAAATTCATGCAATATGAAATAAACCCCATCTTGTTATCCTCGATGGCAACGATACAATACGTGTCTTGCTGCCCCTTCTGTCACTGGGAAAGAACACTGCAAGATCGAACCTCAAGCTAAGCACTTCTCCCATGGCAAGAACTACCAATCTAGTTGTCCAAACCAAACGGATAATTCGAAGAGACTTGCAAAGATAACCAATCATACATAAAAGAATTCAGAGAAGATTCAAATATTGTTCATAGATAGACTTGATCATAAACCCACAATTCATCGGTCTCAACAAACACACCGCAAAAGAAGAAGATTACATCGAATAGATCTCCACAGAAGAGGGGGAGAACATTGTATTGAGATCCAAAAAGAGAGAAGAAGCCATCTAGCTACTAACTATGGACCCGAAGGTCTGAGGTAAACTACTCACACTTCATCGGAGAGGCTATGATGATGTAGAAGCCCTCCGTGATGACGGCCCTCTCCAGCGGAGCTCCGGAACAGGCCCCAAGATGGGATCTCATGGATACAGAAAGTTGCGGCGGTGGAATTAGGTTTTTGGCACCTGTTCTGATCGTTTGGGGGTACGTGGGTATATATAGGAGGAAGGGGTATGTCGGTGGAGCACCAAGGGTCCCACGAGGCAGGGGGCGCCCTAGGGGGGGGCGCCCTACCCTCGTGAGCACCTCTTTGCTTCCTTGCAGTAGGGTCCAAGTCTCCTGGATCACGTTCGGTGAGAAAATCACGTTCCCGAAGATTTTATTCCGTTTGCACTCCGTTTGATATTCAGTTTCTTCGAAACACTGAAATAGGCAAAAAAACAGCAATTCTAGGCTGGGCCTCCGGTTAATAGGTTAGTCCCAAAAATAATATAAAAGTGGAAAATAAAGCCCAATATAGTCCAAAATAGTAGATAATATAGCATGGAGCAATCAAAAATTATAGATACGTTGGAGACGTATCACATGCTGACTGGATAAACATTTGAACCTAGCTATTATGAAGGAAATTTTGTATTGAGAACAGTTTTAGATAGCAGGAGACGCCTAGCCTGCTCTACCTCTGCTAGCTTATTTCTGGCTTCTTCCATCTCTTCTTTGGCTTGGGTGAAGAGAGCATCTGATTGCTCTTTTCGCTTCTTCAGGAACTCAGCTACATTCTCAAGGGCTGTTGCACGCTTTCTTTTAGCCTTTACTAGAGCCATGAGGACACCAACAGCTGATGAATCCACCTGGCTTGTGTGTAATACAACATCATCTGGGAATTTGCACCTTGTGTCTAATCCCGCATCATTAGGGAACTGACACCTTGTGTGTAATCCAGCCTCATTTTGGAAACATGATCTCGAGGTTGACCATACTTCCCTCCTTGCAGGAACTGCATCCTGACATGAAATTACTTCTTTTTTAGATCAATACTCAGAGCAACCCAGATCCATTTAGTAGAAGCCAGATAAACAAGACTCGCAGAAGTGAATTCAAAACGAAAATATAAAAACAGACTACAAGGTGAGAACACCCACTTCCTACATCAAGCTAAAAATGAAAGCATTAGGACGATTAAGACTCTTCTTATTACACATCGAAGAACACGAGGCTAAGAGAAACAGAAACTACAACATATACACATCGAAGAACACGAGGCTAAACGAAAGTAATTGAAAGGGTGTTACTTACCAAAGCTCGTTTTACAAGTTTGATGCAGCTCCTCTTTAACTTGCCACACTCCTCGAACATGTCCTCAATATCCTGTGTTTGGTCTTCATTGCTCCTCTGCATGTTCGCACTCGTGGTTTTAAAATCTCAACATGGCAGGAAAAATATATTACTAGTAATACTCATGCATCTTGTGGGAAAACATTAAAGCACTCGTCTGCCATGTTAGAGCATATCCAATAGAAGAGAAACGCGCGGCACTTTAAAAAAGCGTTTACAGTGCTGAGATCGAGAAGTAGAGATAGAGAGTAGAGACTAGAGAGTAGAGGATAGTTCTCAGCGTAGATATAGCATAGATAGATAAAAAAATAGATAGTTCAACTACTCCTTGTCGTCCGACTCCTCCTCGGTGATGTCCTCCTCCGACGTCTCAATGTAGGCGTGAATATGTCGATCGTCGTCGGATTCCCAGGGCGACGCTACTCCTAGCCTCATGTTGAATTGAGCGTCCGCTTTTCGCGTACGCTTGTCCTCGCGATAGGCGGCTCGCTCTGCCCTATTCTTCTCCCTCTCCACCCTCCTTTGCGCATAGAACTCGTGCTCGTTGATGATGTCCTGCGGGAAGCGTTGGTGCCACAACGCTATGGCTTCCTCGTCCATCTCGGTGATGCTAAGACGATGCTCCCTGAAAGTGCAATCATGCCCTTAATCTTATTTTGATGATTGATGACAACATGCATATACGGGACTAATCATGTTTATCAAGTATATCTCAGGATTATGTCTCAAAGGCCGTGTGTGGATCATGATTAGGGACAAATGCATATAACTCAAGATCGGAGATACAAGACAATAGCGTTGGCTTTGTTTACGGTTTGTTGTTGAGTATAGGGATCCCGCACTATTAAGAGGGGGTCGTTGGATCTAGTGAAAGATTTGCTCAAAACCCACCAACTCCATTTTTCACCGGGCGTCCGGTACGCTACGGATGTCCGATCCCTCTCAGCTGTCCGGACGTCCGGCTCTCGACGGTTGTCTGGTGTTTCTTCACAGAACGATATTCACGGATGTCCGAGCTTCTCCCGACGTCCAATCGTCGGATGTCCGTTTTCCTCCGGAGGTCCGACAATTTCTCAACAGAACATTTTTTACGGATATTCGGTCATCTACGGACGTCCGGTCACCGGACGACCGAAACGTCTCGAACGTCCGTTGGTTGAGTGATGATTCGTGGCATGTGGTTCTCCAGCGTTCGGACGACCGTTGTATTTTGGACGTCCGGACCTATCTGTGCCACTGGAAGTCCGGTCCTGTCCGGACGTCAGACGTTACCTATGCACTTGAGTTGCTCAAACGGTTACTTTTCCACTTTCACTATATATAGCCTTCTCCCCCCTCACGGGATAAGGTTGACCATTCACTTTGAGCTTGCTAAGAACACATTTCACTCTCTCTCTCTCACTCCTCCACACCAAACCTTATATCCCCAAGGGATTTGAGAGCATTTGAGAGAAGTTGTTCGATCAAGTGATAGATCCACTCCTTCCCCTCCTTTGCACCAAAGGAATTCGTGATTTGAGCAAGTCTTGAGCTTTTTCCCTTCGTTCTTGTTACTCTTGGAGGTTGGAGACTCCTAGGCAGTAGGAGTCTTTCGGAGAGGAATCGACCATTGTGATTACCCCCGAAAAAGTTTGTGAGGGTTTGGAGACCACCCCAAGGTCTACCACTAGTGGTTGAGAAACGCCTCTGTGGTGTTGTCTCAAAGGGAGAATAGGTTGAGCCTTCGTGGCATTGGTGTGCCTTTGTGGTAACATCCACCTCTCTAACGGTAACGTAGCTTCCCTCCAAGGAAGTGAACATCGGCATACATCCTTGTCTCCCGGAGTTGCGGTTATTTCTAACCCTAACTCTTTCTTGTGGTTACTTGTCTCTTAGCACTTACTTATATCATACTATGATTACTTACTTACATACTTGTGTTACTTGTTTATCTTGCTTAGCTCTTAGCATCATACTTGCAATTGTTAGGCTCAATTTCATATTGCGCATTATTGCCTAAAATTGCTAAGTAACAATTAAAATTTGTAATTGTACCTATTCACCCCCCCTCCCCTCTAGGTCCATCTCGATCCTTTCAATTGGTATCAGAGCCTCGTGCTCTATTCTTGTGGCTTAACCGCCCTAGAGCGAGATGAACCCCGATGGGACTCCCCTTGTTGCAGATCCTAAGAATACGGGTGCGGCTTCCACGAAAGCCAAGTCCTTCACTTCAGAGGATCCAGAACGATCTCTTGCTAAGCAAAAGGAGGAGCATGATGCCTCTCTTGAGGCCTTGGTCCAAATGAGGCTAGCCACACTAACCACGATGCTTGCACCACTTTCTGGTGGTGCGGCCTCGAGGCCAGCTGTGCCTACTCCTTCAACTGGCCAACAACCTCCTAGCAATGAACACTCCAGTGCTCCTTGGCTTTATGCAAGACCTCAAATAGAGAAACCTAAGTATAACCCTCAAGGCAAACCTCCTTTACTTGATGAAACTACCAATTTTGCTTTGTGGAGAGTTCCTATGTAGGATCATGTTCGATATGGAAATGATGAGATATTGGAGATCTTGGAGTATGGCCACCAAGCTATTGACCCAAAGAATCTTACACCAAGAGGATATATGACAAGAATCTCAACGACACGGCAACCATGTGCATAAGAAGAGGTATGACCAACAAGCAAAGGAGACCATACATACATATCACAAGTGCCAAGGAATTATGGGGTACCATTGTGAGAACCAAGACGGTACCTCCACTCTCCGGCTTGCTCAATATGAAATTGCCAAGGGGCAATTGCAAAACTTTTGTATGGAGAAAGGTGAAACTCCCAAGCAACTTCTTGAGCATCTCATGACTCTCACCGTCGACATCGAGTCATGTGAATGTGACAAGACGCAAGATGGATTCAACTTGACTAAGAGATTTCTCGTGGATAAGTTGCTTCACGCTCTTGCTCCGTATCATCATCAAATGGTGTGGGACATAAGACAACACCATGGATTCAAGGAAATGACTCCGGATGACATCATATCCACCTTCCAACTATTTGAAGAGTCAAAGGCAAATGCTACAAAACATCTTGCCATGCATGGTACCTCAACATCAAAAATCAATCTTGCATTGAAGGCCAAGCATGTATGTGAAGAAGAGCAAAGTGAAGAAGAAGAAGAAGAAGAAGAAGAAGAAGAAGATGATGATGATGATGATAATGATGGTGATGAGATTGAATCTGATGAGGTCCCTTCATATGAAGACATGGCTCTCTTTGTCAAGAAGTTTAGCGCAGGAAAATTCAAAGGAAGATTCCAGAATAAGAAAGTGAGAAAATGTTATAGCTGTGAAGAAACCAATCACTTATCCAACGAGTGTCCTTATGAGAAGAGAGAAGATAAACCAAGATTTCCCAAGACCTTTCCCAAAAAGAAGTTGCCAAATCCTTTGAACTCCAAGCTCAAGAAGAGAGATGGGAAAGCAATGGTTGCTCAAGAAGATTCTGATCCAGATGATGTTAGTGGTGTTGCCGGAGTTGCTCAAGATTCTCAAAACACGTTGAGGCTAGTCAACAAGAGTGGTGATGTTGTCACCTACAACTATATGAAGGACTACAAGGGCAACGCTCACAAGTGCCTAATGGCAAAGGCCATGGTAGAAGATGGAGAGGACCAAAGCTCTCTCGACAAGGTCATGGTACCTCCACGATCAAATCCACCTCTTTTCACTCCTCCTACTCCTAGTGATGAGTATCTTGATGCGAAGGATAGTCATGAGGATGATGATATAGATGATCCCATGCTTGTTAAACTAAATAAGTTCATGTGCTCCCTCAAAGGAAAGAAGCTCACTATGTTTCGTATGCTTATGGATATGGTGAGTAAGCACACCATCACCATTAAAGAACTCGAAACCCTCGTCACCAAGGAAAAGGAAAAATATGAAATCCTTGAGCGGAAAGTCCAATATGAGGAAGCACGAAATTATGAACTATGCTTGAAAATTGGTACAAACATTTATGATCATACTAAATATCTTGCCTCCTTGAAAAAAGCTATTGACTCTTGCGAAGAGTTGATGAATGATAAAAGTAAGCTGGTGAAGTCTAATGCTTCTCTCTCTAAGGATTGTGAGCTCCTATCCATGTCCCTCAAGACTAAGGAAGAAGAGCTCACCCTTCTTACAAAGAGTTTTGAGACTCTCAAGCTTACTTATCTTGAAACTCTAGCCAAGGCTTACTCTTCTCCTATTATCAATGTTGATGCTTGTACTACTAACTCTAGTAGTGATTTAGCATCTATTCTTGAGGAGAATCGCTTTCTTAAGTCTCAAATTGAGAAAGGTCTCATGACATGTGCTCAAGGGCAAAAGAACCTTAATGAGGTATTGAGCCAACACAATGAGGTATTTTCCAAAGAGGGGCTCGGGTTTGACCCAAGCACAAGCAAGAAGAAGACGTCCTCTCAAAAGTGCGCCACCCCTCTAAAAGAAACTTTTGTACAAGAAGTGCACAAGGAGAAAGGTAATGTTGTTGGTGGGAAGGCCACAAGGGGCATGCCCACTCTCAACAAGCCAAAAGAGTTCATGCCTCCCTCCTATGTACTTTGTAAGACCAAGGATCGAGAAGTTTATGCAAAGTTTGTTGGTCCTTGAAATGCATTCTGTTTCTATACTATTTGGGTCCCTAAGACCCTTATGACTAACCTGAGAGGTCCCATTGCAAAATGGGTGCCTCTAACCAAGCCATAATTGTGTGTAGGTTGCCTTCTCCAGTGGAGTAAAATGGGTAATTGATAGTGGATGTACCAATCATATGACCGGAGATAGCAAATTACTCTACGATTTCATGGAAGCTATTCAACCATTTATGAGCATTATGTTTGGTGGAGGATCAAAAGGACAGGTACTCGGGTTGGGCAAGGTGGCCATCACAAATGACATGTCTCTTGCAAATGTCATGCTTGTCCAATCCCTTAAATACCATTTACTTTCTCTTTGCCAATTGGCTTCTGTTGGTTATGATACACTCTTTGGACTAACGAATGTGAAAGTTTTTAAGAGAGATACTCTCGAAGTGGCCTTTGTTGGAGAGTTGGATGGCAACCTTTACACGGTTGATTTCTTGAAAGAGAGAACATTCCATGCAACTTGTCTAATGGCCAAGGCCGACAAGGGGTGGCTATGGCATCGCCGGCTAGCCCATGTCGGCATGAGAAATCTTCAAGATCTCTTAAAAGGTAATCACATCCTTGGACTAATCAATGTCTCTTTTGAGAAATATCGTGTGTGTAGTGCATGCATAGCCGGGAAGCAACATCAATCAAAGCATCCGCCCAAGAATATTGTGTCTACTTCAAGGCCTTTGGAGCTCCTTCATGTGGATCTCTTTGGGCCTCCTTCATGGGATAGTCTTGGTGGGAAAAAGTATGGGCTTGTCATTGTTGATGATTATTCAAGATATACATGGGTCTTCTTCCTCAAGTCCAAGGACGAAACGAAGATCACCTTCATTGATTTTGCCAAGCAAGCACAACGCAAGTTTGTCAAAGAAATCTTAGCAATAAGAAGTGATAATGGCTCTAAGTTCAAGAACTACACCTTGGAAGAATTTCTTAGTGATGAAGGGATTGAGCATCAATTTTCAGCACCATACACTCCCCAACAAAATGGTGTGGCGGAAAGGAAGAACCGCACACTTGTGGAGATGGCAAGGTCCATGTTGGATGAATACAAGTCACCACATAGTTTTTGGGACGAGGCTGTCAACACCGCATGCCATGCATCAAACCAGCTCTTCCTCCGCACTATATTGGAAAAGACTCCATATGAGCTCCTAACCGGGAACAAGCCAAATGCCAAGTACTTTCGTGTATTTGGGTGCAAATGTTTCATCCTCAACAAAAGACAACAGTTAGGAAAATTTTAATCCAAAAGCATTGAGGGCATATTTGTTGGCTATGGATCAAACTCTCACGCATATAGAGTCTACAACAAATCCAATGGATGTGTTGTAGAAACTTGTGACATGGTGTTTGATGAATTTAATGGTTCCCATGGGGAGCAAGTTGATCCAAGTGATGTAGGTGAAGAAGATTCTTCCCAAGATATCTTGACCATAGGTGTTGGTGCACTTCTTCCAATGGAACAAGAACCTCATGATGATGAAGAAGAAGATGGAAGCTTCACGCATCATCAAACATCTTCAACACCCATACCACCACAAGCTCATGTTGCTCAACCAATGCTTGTAGACCAAGTACAAGATGATGATCAAGTTGCTTTCCATGATAATCATCAAGAACAAGATCATCCTCAAGGGCAAGAACAAGAAAGTGCAATCATTAATGATGAACCTCAACAAATGCACGATGAAGAAGAAGATCTTCCACCACACATTAATGATCCTTATGTTAAGGACGTGGATGATGGGCATGAAGTTGAACCTCGTGAAACTCTTACCTCCATCATGCCTCGAGTGGCCGGTCGTGTTGATGTTGACAAAATTCTCACCAGCATATTGGAAGGTAGAGTCACTCGTAAACAATTGACAAACTTCTGTGCTCACTTCATGTTTGTGTCTAGTGTTGAGCCTCTCAAGGTACAAGAGGCATTCATGGACAACGATTGGCTCGTTGCGATGCAACAAGAGTTGAACAAATTTGAACGCATTCAAGTATGGTCATTAGTCAAGAGGCCAACTACCAAGCACAACATCATTGGGACAAAATGGATTTTCAATAACAAGCAAGATGAGAATGGTGTAATCATCCGAAACAAGGCAAGGTTAGTGGCACAAGGGTACTCACAAGTTGAAGGTTTGGACTTTGGTGAGACCTTTGCCCCCGTTGCCCATCTTGAATCCATTCGCATCTTACTTGCTTATGCCACTTTCAATGGTTTTACATTACATCAAATGGATGTGAAGAGTGCTTTCCTTAATGGTCCTCTACAAGAAGAAGTATATGTCTCACAACCACGTGGGTTCGTTGATCCCGATCACAAATACTATGTGTATAAACTTCATAAGGCTTTGTATGGCCTCAAACAAGCACCTCGTGCTTGGTATGATCATCTTAAGAAGATTTTACTTGATGATGGTTTTGTGAGAGGGGTGATCGATCCCACTCTTTTTACTAAGAGAGACAAGGGTGATTTGATCTTATGCCAAATCTATGTAGATGATATCATTTTTGGTTCTCCTAACATTCATTTGTGCAAGAAGTTTGCGGCTTCAATGACCAAGAATTTTGAAATGTGACTCAATGCGGATTTGAAGTTCTTCCTCGGATTTCAAATTCAACAATTTCAAGAAGGAATTTTCTTGTCTCAAGCAAAATACCTCAAGGATATCCTAGAGAAGTTTGGCATGTCTGCTAGTCCATGTAAGACACCCATGCCAACCAAAATTGCACTCACTGAAGACACAAATGGTATTCCGTTTGACCCATCTATTTACCACTCTATGATTAGTTCATTGCTTTATCTTTGTGCATCTAGACCAGACATCATGTTTAGTGTATGCATGTGTGCTAGATTTCAAGCTTCCCCTGGGGAAAGTCATCATAAGGCGGTTAAGCATATTCTTAGATACCTTGTTCACACCCCAAAGTTTCTCACTCATGCACGATCATTTGCACATTCACACCTCTCTATGTCTCTATCACACGCACACCATCTCCACATTGCCCCTCTACCACAACACACATATGGACACATACACACATTCTCTCTCAGTCACACACACAAAATCAGTATTAGAAAAACTAGGGCGCACCTAAAACGTCCAAATCCAAATAAACACGAACTGGAGCTAAATTCAAATATATGGAAATATTGTAGCGTCAAGAACTTTTCGAGGAAAAAAAGTTGAGTAATATTCGGGGATTGTTTTCACACACACAAAAAGGTTCGGTGGATGTCCTTCGAGTGCGACATGGTGACGCACCGTTCGATCGACCGTGCTGCCGCGGTTCATGCGCTTGCACAAGATTCCGTATCATGGTTGTGGTAACTAATATAAGCACTGCCTCAGTCTAATGTTTACGTGTACTAGTACAGTTTTCTTTTAAGTTTGACCAACCCTATATAAAACTAAACTAAGCTCCCATACGCGCACTCATCAATATGCCGCCACCGCCGTTGCGGATGCCGCCGCCCGCCTGCTCCGGCCAACAATTTCTCGCCCATCATCGCCGTGTCACCGCCAGCCCTGTGCCATGAAGCCGAAGGCTTGCCCGCTCACATCGTCTGCAGTCCCTCCTCGCGATGCCGCCGCGCTGCCAAGCACACGAGTAGCTGGTGGAGCCGCGTCTATTCACGCAGCATACGAAGAGGAGGACGAGGGCGTGCTCTAGCACGCCGGCGAGGAGGAACTAGCGTGTCATTGTCGTCTCCGCCCGCGCGGAGGAAGCACACATGGTGGCTGTTGCGGCGGAAGCCAGTCGTGTCGGGATGTGGGGTTCCGGCAAACCCTTAAGGTTCAAACATTGGGGTGCGCATGAAGTCTTTCCCTCCAACCGATCTATGCTCTAGCTTGCTAAGATCTTGCGGACGAACTCGACGAACTCACAACACAGTGGAACACGGGGTTTATACTGGTTCGGGCCACCGTTGTGGTGTAATACCCTACTCCAGTGTGGTGGTGGTGGATTGCCTCTTGGGCTGATGATGAACCATACAAGGGAAGAACGGCCTCCTGAGGTTGAGGCGTTCTTGAGCTCAGTGAGCTTGCGTGTGTGGGTGGTCTCTCTTTTCTAGCTAAGATGATGTCCCTCCTCTCCACTATGGTGGCTAGTCCTATTTATAGAGGCCCTGGTCCTCTTCCCAAATATCGAGCGGGAAGGGAGCCAACAATGGCAGGCTAATTTGAAGGGGGACAGCTAGTACAAGCTATCCTGACAAAAGTAGTCTTCGCCTGCACAAAGTTCTGGTGGTGACGCTGTTCTGGGCTCCACGATGACCTCCGTCTTGCAGTCCATGGTCTTGGTCTTGTTGCACCGAAATGGCAACCTTTGCCTGAGGCCTTGGTACTCCACGACTGCGCTTGCCCCCTTTGCACCAAAGAGGAAACAAGGACGCTGTGTGCACTGGCGCCCGCCTTGTGTCGATCGTCACGGCTCACGTCACGAGAGCCTCGTGAGGTTCGCCTCGCCTTGATATCTCCGCTCCTCGTGAGCCTGCCTAGCTAGGCCACTCCAGAGGAGGTGCGTCGTCCACCTCGCGAGCCTTGGCCCCTCGCGAGGGTCTTGGGCACTTTGTTGGTGGGCCGTACGGCCTGCTGGCTCAGCCACGCCGCGGGCCGCGGGCAGGAAAGTCTGGGGACCCCCGTTCCCAGAACGCCGACAGTAGTCCCCGGGCCCAAGGTGCGCTCAGGATTGGCTTCGCGGCGAAGCCAAGGGTCAAGTTCGGAGCACCGCAGGCCCCAAAAGCCTACGGCCTTGGTTGACGTGTGGCGGTTGATTGGACGTGAGCATCTCCGCTTCCCCATGCTGCCTTGACGACTGCACGACTGGAAAAGCCCTGTGACATGCAAGGGAAACCATCATTACTTGTGATCGTGGGAGACGTCGGTTGGCCTTCTCTTGCTATAAATGGGGAGGGGCGGAGCCCCCGTTGCCCATCTCTTCCTTGCTTGCTTCCTCCTTCTTGCTCCATTGCTTGCAGTGCCTCCGATGGCGCCTCAAAGGAAGTTCTCTGCCGCCGAGAAGGGAAAGTCCCCTCGCGAGGGACCTGGTTCCCCGGTGCCCAAGCGCGGTCGGGGCCGCCCGCGCAAGCACGCTGTGACCCCCGCCGTGGCCCACCATCGAGGCGGCGCCTCGGCACATGTAGGGAGCCGTCCTAACCGTGGAGGTCTAGTTGACGGGGGGAGGCGCGCGATGGTGGTGAGGCCTCCCCGCCCGCGCTTCCATTCAGGGGAGGCGTTGCCGGAGTTCATTGTTTGGTCGGAAAACCAGGCCGGCAACTGGCTCCAGCTTTCGTGCTTCCTTGTCGATGAGCTGCCGGCCCCTGGTCCAGGGGGCTCTGGTTGCAGGCGGATGGTTGCTGCAGCAAGGCCTCCTGGGTCGCGGTCGAGACTTCTATCGCGGGCAACATAGCCCTGGCCTGCGACTGGCAGACGTTCGCCCGCGCATGTGGCCTGGGCAGGCGGTGCATGCTCCACTTCAAGTATGACGGCGGGTCGACCCTCTACCTGAGGGTGTTCGGGGAAGATGACCGCTGCGCCGGGTGCTGCCCCGAGACGCACGACGGTGAGGAGGTGCTCGGTCTTAGAGATGGTCGTGACGAGGGTGAGGGCGAGCCTGCCCTCAGCGATGATCGCATCTCTTCCAACTACGGCGGCTCTCCCTCCTGCTACAGCTCCAGCAGCAGTGGCTACGATCAGCCGCCGCGCTCGCTTCGAAGGAGGCAGCGGGTCATCTTGTCGCCACGCCTCCGTGAAGCGCGAGGAGGGGTCTGGCTAGGCTTGGGCGTCGCTAAGGGCCTGCCCCCGCGGATTGCTGAAATGTCGCTTGTTTGGCTTTTTCCTTTCTTTTCCTGCACCAGAAAATGAAACCGGTATGGGCCCAGAGGGGCGTGTATCGAACTATGGCTCTTGGTTAATGCAACGTGCATGTTATTCCATGCCATGCTGTTATTTTGCACAGAGATAACCTGACCTGGCGTGTTTGGGACGCCCCTTCCTTCACGAGATATCTGTGTTTGCTCAGGAACTACAAGCATTTGTTAGGGGGTGTGCTAGAGGATTTTGCCGTTCACCCGAACCTTGACTTGGTGCTTTGCATCGCGGTACCCGTGGGGCACGGATTTAGGAGAGTTGCGCCAGCTTCCAGGCTCGAACGAGGGTGACTCGCGACAAGGCAGAGAGAAGGAAAAGCTCGCGAGGGCACCTGCCTAGCCCCCTCGCGAGGTATGCGAGAGAGAGATCACGGGTAAACCAGAGCTAAAGAACGCGGTAAAAGGCGAAGGAACCAAATCAGCAAGGAACACCAAAGGCAAACTCGATTAAGGAAAAGCAAGCCAACTACGGAAAGCAAATGAAAAGCCGCGTCCGGCACCTAATCTAGTCTTAAAGTCTTCTCACCAGCGCGGAGCTAAGTGTTGTCCACTAGGCGTGGGAGGGAGCCCCAGGGCCTGAGGACGGCGCTCCTGAGACTCCGGGGCGTGTACAGCCCCAACTCATTATTACGTGAGAGTGTCACGGGCGGCGATTCTTCACAAGCACCAGGCCTTGCTTCATAGGCTCTGGGCCTTTCTTCACAGGCTCTGGGCCTTGCTTCACAGGCTCTGGGCCTTTCTTCATAGGCTCTGGGCCTTGCTTCACAGGCACTGGGCCTTGCCTCACAGACTCTGGGCCTTGCTTCATGGGTAGAACTTCCGAAGGTGCTGGATGTTCCAGGCATTTAGGATAGGTGTCCCCTCTTGCGTCTCCAAGCGCACGACGCCAGGCCTGGAGATGTGGACGACCCTGAACGGGCCCTCCCACATGGGTGAGAGCTTGTGCAAGCCTTCCCTGGAGAGGACCCGCCTCAGGACCAGGTCACCCGTCTCGAGCGTCCTGGAGCGAATGTTGCCGCAGTGGTAGCGCCGCAGTGCTTGCTGGTACCTTCCCGCCCTTAATGCAGCTTCGCAACGACGTTCCTCCCCCAGCACGAGATCCACCCCTCGCATGGCGTCCTGCTACGTTTCGTCGAACGCCAGGACCCACGCGGAGCGATGCCTGACCTTGTGAGGGAGGACTGCTTCAGCTCCGTAGACGAGGAAGAACGGAGTCTCGCCCGTTGGCTTGGTAGCGGTGGTGCGGATGGACCACGGCACGGACTGGAGCTCGTCGAGCCAGCCCCTGCTGCAGGCCTCCAGCTTCTTCTTGAAGGTCCTGGTCTTGAGGCCCCTCAGGACCTCAGCGTTGGCGCGCTCGGCCTGACCATTGCTCCTGGGGTGGGCTACCGAAGCGTAGCAGATCTGCGTTCCAAGGTTAGCACGGTAGGTTTTAAAGAGGTTACTAGTAAACTGCGAGCCGTTATCTGTGATAATGCGGTTGGGGACCCCGAAGTGGCTCATGAGGCCCTTGATGAACTTGACAGCAGAGCCAGCTGGAATGGTTCGGATGGCTTCCACCTCTGCCCACTTGGTGAACTTATCGATGGCGACGTAGAGATAGCGGTAGCCCCCTGGCGCTCATGGGAACGGGCCTAAGATGTCTAGCCCCCTGACCGTGAACGGCCACATGAGCGGGATGTTTTGGAGGCCCTGAGCTGGCTGGTGGATTTGCTTGGCGTGGAATTGGCAAGTTTTGCAGGTCTTCACCAGCTCAGCTGCATCGTTGAGTGTTGTAGGCCAATAGAATCCGCTACGGAAGGCCTTGCCGACAAGGGTCCATGATGACGAGTGATGTCCACAGTCCCCACCGTGTATGTCAGACAGCAGATCCCTCCCTTGATCACTGGAGATGCAGCGCAGCGTGACGTCGTTTCCTGTACAACTCGTCGTCTTGAATGCAGTATGCCGTGGCATGTTGGGACACGCGCTCCGCGTCCTCTTCTTTCTTCGGCAGTGTCCCATGCATCAGGTACTCCCTGAACTCCTTGGTCCAACACTCCTCCTGGGGCTCGAGCGTCAAGAGCAACCGAGCTCCTGAGGTTGGGCCGCAATCTGGGGCTCCCGAGGCCGAGGGCTGATGGAGCTCCTCCCGAGGCTGAGTCGTGCTTGAAAGCGGCGTAGCTGACGGCTTGAAGAGCCACTCTTCGAAGACGCCGGGCTCTTGTGGTTGCCGCTTGGATGCTCTATTTGCGATGTTGTCGGCTTCCTTGTTGGTGCCCCGGGGCACGCGCTGCAGCTCCAAGCCTGCGAACTGCTTTTCCATTTTGCGCACCTCAGCAAGGTAGGCCTCCATGTGCTCGTCCTTTGGCTCGTACACTTTGTTGGAGAAGTTGACGAGGAGCTGCGAGTTGCCCTTGATGGTAAGGCGCCTCACCCCCATAACCGCCGCAGCCTTCAGGCTATCTATGAGGCCCTCGTATTCTGTGATATTGTTGGAGACCATCTCGCTGTTCTGAAAGCAGAGTTGCACGGCGTAGCAAAGCTTGTCCTGAGTGGGCGAGATGAGCACTGCTCCAGCCCCCGCGCCCTGGTGCGCAAAGGCGCCATCAAAATACATGACCCAGCCATCTGGCGCCTTGCTTCCTGGGGAGGTGGACCGGTCTTCCCCTTCCTCAAGAGCCGGGGCATCTGTCCATTCTGCCGCAAAATCGGCGAGCGCGGCTCCCTTGATGACCCTGCTGGTGCTAAACTCCAGCTGAAATGATTGCAGCTCGATGTTCCATTCAGCGACCCTTCCGGGTGAGTTTGGGCTCCTGAGTATCCTCTCCAACGGGTAAGACGAGATGACCTTGATGCGGTGCCCCTGGAAGTAGTGCTGCAGCTTGCGCGAGGCCACCGAAAGCGCGAGCAGGAGCTTCTGCAGCATGGGGTAGCGCGCCCTCGCGTCTCGCAGTCCAGTGCTGACGAAGTACACCGGGTGCTCGACGAGGGCCGGTACACTATTGAGGCTCGGGTCCTGCCCAGATTGTGGCATATCCTGAGGTGATGGGTCTCCTGAGACCTGAACGCCCTTAGGGGCTTCCGCGATGTTGCTCTGCTGAGCTAGGTCCTCCGCCGCTGATGGCTTTGCTGCACCTCTCTGGCCTAGTGCTGCATCAGCTCTACCCTTGTCTTGACGCTCCTCCCGAACCGCCATCAGCGCCGCGCTGGCGGAGTACGGAGTGGCGGCAAGGTAGAGCAAAAGAGGCTCAAGAGGCCGTGGTGCCACCATCACCGGGGGGCTGGTGAGGTATTTCTTGAGGTCTCGAAAGGCCTGGTCGGTCTCCGGGGTCCACTCGAAGGGGCCTTTCTTCTTCATGAGCTTAAAGAAGGGCAAAGCGTGCTCGCCTAGCTTAGAGATGAAACGCCCTAACGCGGTCACTAGTCCTACCAGCTTTTGCATCTCCTTGAGGGTCTATGGTGGGCTCATGTCTTCGATGGACTTGATCTTTTCCGGGTTCGCCTTGATCCCTCTTTCGGATACGAGAAACCCTAGCAACTTGCCGGATGGGACGCCAAACACACACTTCTCTGGGTTAAGCCTCAGGTTCACTTGGCGCAAGCTCTCGAAGGTATCCTCCAGGTCTTGAATCAACGTCCCCGCCTCGCGAGATTTTACCACTATGTCATCAACGTAGTCCTCTGTGTTCCTGCCGAGCTGCCGCCCCAAGGTGATGTGCATCAGCCATTGAAAGGTTGCACCCGTGTTGCGAAGGCCGAAAGGCATGCAGGTGTAGCAGTACACCCCACATGGTGTCAAGAAGGCCGTCTTCTCCACATCCTCCACCGCCATCTTGATCTGATGGTATCCAGAGAACGCATCCAGGAAACACAACAAATCGCACTTGGCGGTGGAGTCGAAGATTTGATCAATGCGCGGAAGGGGGAACGGGTCTTGGGGGGCAGGCTTTGTTTAGGTTGGTGAAGTCGACGCACATCTGTTCCTTCCTGCCTTTCTTCGGTACTACAACGGGGTTCACCAGCCATTCGGGGTACCGAACTTCCCGGATTGTACCTGCCGCATCTAGCTTGCGTGTCTCTTGGACTATGAAGGCCTGCTTCTCAGTGGACTGCCATCTTGCTTGCTGCTTCACGGGGCATATATTGGGGCACACCTTTAGATGATGCTGGATTACCTCTCTCGGGACTCCTACCAGTTGATCGGGCTCCCAGGTGAATATCTCCTTGTTTGCACGCAAAAACCTCACCAAAGCTTCTTCTTGCCCTGGGTTAAGGCCGGTTCCTATGGTGAAGGTGGCTCCTGAAGACCCACCCTCATTGACCGGCACCTACTTGGTCTCCGCCTTGTCTTGGGTGAATAGCTTCTTTTTCTTGGTGGGCGCGGCCTCCTTGGCCTCCGGCGCACCGGTGCTGGCTGGCTGCGCCGCTGCCGCGGTCTTGAAGGCGAGCCTGAGCACCATCACGGCCTCCTTAGCGTCCTCTTGGATGGTGAGGATGCCCTTGCTCCCAGGCATCTTCATGAGGTTGTAGGTCGGGTGAGTTGCCGCCATGAACTGAGCATGGGCCGGGTAGCCGACGATGGCATTGTACGGGAGACCGATGCGGGCGATGTCAAAGTCCACCAGCTCGGTGCGATAGTTATCCCACGTGCCAAAGGTGACACGGAGGCGGATCTGCCCCAAGGGATGAGCAGCTCCACCGCCCACTCATATGAAGGGCTTGCTGAGGCCAAGTCATTCGAGCGGCACATGAAGAAGGCCGAAAGCTTCCACGGAGAGCAAGTTGAGGCCGGCGCCGCCGTTGATGAGGGTCTTGGTGACGGCCACGTTGTAGATGGTGGGCGTGCAGAGCATCGGAAGCATCCCTGAGCCGGCGGTGGAGCCGGGGTGGTCTTCTGAGTTGAAGGTGAGGTCGGCTTCTGGCACGGCCCAACCCGGCGAAGCCCCCGGGCGCTTGCAGGCGGCCCCAATCTGACAGAAGAAATGCTTGACGTGGCGATCTGAAGGAGGTGCTTGGGAGCCACCCAGCAGTGCCGCGACTACGTGGTGTGCCGGCGCCGCGTAGAGTGCAGTGAAGAGGTCGCGGAGTTCCCCCCAGGACGTCACCGTGGATCTCGGGAGGTCGAGCAGCCAAGCGCGCGGCTCGCCGGCGAGGGCCAGGGGGAACAAGTTTGCCATGATCTTGTCGTCACCTCCGACTTTGAGGACGGCCTCCTCGTACGCTAGCAGGAACAGCATCGAGTCTGCCGCGCCGTCGTACCGCAGCGGCATCTCCGGCCTGAACTTGACCGGCCACTACACTCGCCACAGAGCGGGGGCCAGGGCTCGGTACCCAGACTCCCTGCTGCTGGCGTCGGCCGTGGAGGTCGGTGGCGGGGCACCTACCATGGGAGCGCGGTGCGGCGATACGGGGCGCTGGTTGATGGAGAGAAGCTCCGACGCGCCCCTACCTGGCGTGCCAAATGTCGAGATGTGGGGTTCCAGCAAACCCTTAAGTTTCGAACACAGGGGTGCGAGCGAAGTCTTTCCTCCAACCGATCTACGCTCTAGCTTGCTAAGATCTTGCGGACGAACTCGACGAACTCACAACACAGTGGGACACGGGGTTTATACTGGTTCGGGTCATCGTTGTGGTGTAATACCCTACTACTCCAGTGTGGTGGTGGTGGATTGCCTCTTGGGCTGATGATGAACCATACAAGGGAAGAACGGCCTCCTAAGGTTGAGGCGTTCTTGAGCTCGGTGAGCTTGCGTGTGTGGGGATGGTCTCTCTTTTCTAGCTAAGATGATGTCCCTCCTCTCCACTATGGTGGCTGGTCCTATTTATAGAGGCCCTGGTCCTCTTCCCAAATATCGAGCGGGAAGGGGGCCAACAATGGCGGGCTAATTTCAAGGGGGACAACTAGTACAAGCTATCCTGACAAAAGTAGTCTTCGCCTGCACAAAGTTCTGATGGTGACGTTGTTCCGGTCTCCACGATGACCTCCGTCTTGCAGTCCATGGTCTTGGTCTTGTTGCACCAAAATGGCAACCTTTGCCTGAGGCCTCGGTACTCCGCGGCTGCGCTTGCCCCCTTTGCACCAAAGAGGAAACAAGGACGCTATGCGCGCTGGCGCCCACCTAGTGTCGATCATCACGGATCACGTCATGAGAGCCTCGTGAGGTTCGTCTCGCCTTGATATCTCTGCTCCTCGTGAGCCTGCCTAGCTAGGACACTCCACAGGAGGTCTTGTGTCGTCCGCCTCGCGAGGCTTGGCCCCTCGTGAGGGTCTTGGGAGCTTTGTTGGTGAAGATGGACCGTACGGCCTGATGCCTCAGCCACGCCGCGGGCCGTAGGTAGGCAAGTCTGGGGAACCCCGTTCCCAGAACGCCGACAAGTCGTGCCCACGCCGAGCCCGCAAACCGGGTGCGGACGCGGAATCTACCTTCGAGACCTTGAATGACACGTGGATCCTGCAATCTGAAGGAACAAGTTGGGTCATTTGACTCTTGTGAGCCGTTGGATGCAACATGGATGGCTAGAAGGGATTCTTCAACCTCCGAAACTAATGCACTATGCATCTTCTCAGCCCGCCACACACCTAACCGCCTGCCGCCGCCCCGCCCTCCCCTGAACCGCTTGCCACCGCCATGCTCCCCCCACCCCCGCCATCTGTTTAACCCCGGGCATGATCCATTTTTTCCTATGAATTGCATTCCACACCCAACACTCATAAGATAGATTATGGGCACCCTGCCACCCTAATATAGATACTGGGGTAGCTTCTCTGCCGTCTTCTTCCTTCGCTCCGTCGAACTTCTTTCACAAATCGACTGACCCAAATTATACTACTAGTACAAACGTATTAAGTACAATAGGAACACGAAGATACGAGCAGTAGTACCAGCTACAAGAAGAACAGTAGTAAGACATGCTAGTACTAGTACTATTGTACATACTAAAGAGTTCAAATAACGAGAAATAACATAAAGTTCAAATAACAAGAAAGAACATAAACATAGTTCTGCTGGGGGCTCAGCACAACACACCCCTAAAATAAAACTAAGCAACTAGTCCGCTTGACACTGCAGTAGAACCAGCATGAGCGACGGCACTGCCACCTTACTCAGAGTCCGAGTCCGAGTTCACGTCCTCGACTTTGTCCTCGTCCCTATTCCTCTTCCTCTTCGCCGACGCTTCTTTGCTTGAACCGGACACTGGGCTCTGCTTCTCCATCCAACCCTTGTAGATATTTAAACAAAGGTAGGCATCCATTGCTGCGTACAGGATGTGATCTTCATGTAATGTCTTTGACTCCCATGCATGATAAAACTCGTGGTGAGGTTTCTTCAGTTTAGCGTACAAAAGATCAATCATGCCTGCTGCCAAGGTCAGCATTGAAGGCTGAGAGGAGAACACCAGGCTTTCCTTATGGAGATCGAAGGGCTGGCCTACAACGAGGCCTATCCGACCCAGGACATCCCTGTCATTCCTAAAGTCTACAGTAATGAATTTCACTCTTTTGTCCTTGAGGAAGTTCTTAAAATCATGGAACTCAACGTCGGCATGGCATATGTGGTAGACCAAGCACACGTTATGTACGCAAACCTGGATCACGGCGGGCTTCTTCTTCTCTGCCTCCTTTAGAATCTTCTCTCTTTCCCGGACTATGGTGTGCTCAACATCTAGCCCAGCGACCCACTCATCCTTTGAACTGTTGAACATGCATAGGAAGCGAGTAGGGCATGCTTTCACCGTCGCGGATCCACGTGTGTAGATGATGATGAACTCATCGCCGGTGATGGCTCTAACCTGGTACTCAGCGGCAACCATGGAGATTTGGGAGGCCATGGATTTTGGAGGAGGGTTAGTAGAAGTTGAACTGGTGTAATGTGAAAGGACGGGACGAACAGGAGCGAACTGTTGTAAGGTAGTAGTAGAAGAGGGGGACGAATAGGGCATGCGAATGGCGTGGGGTTGTTGGCTTGCTCGGTGGATAAACGGCTGCAAGCCCCCAAAGAGTTCTCGAGTACTATGCGGGACCCACTAGATGTCATGTCTACTAGACCCATATCGTAGGCCTGACGGTATAGCTTCTGCCTGTTCGCACGCCATGCCGGCGCATGGATGTAACTTCACTTAATTTCGTCAACTGTCGTGCCTCCCACGACCTTCACCTCCCTCGCACGGTTTCGCCCTTTGAGACTTCGATCGGCTATAAATGAGTATTTTTTTTGCCTAGCCCGCATGCATCATACTCCCTCTGGCCTTTTTACTTCGTCAACCGTTTGCAAAGTGTTTGACCAAATTTATACTAAAAATATCAGTATCTACAATACTGATTATAATGAGTATAAGAACTAGGAGTATGTTTCATAATGAGTATAAAAATATTGATTTAACATTGTGAATGTTGATACATTTTTCTATAAGTTTGGTCAAAGTAGAGGTACATTGACTTCAGACAAAACTTAAATGCACAATGCAGACTAGTTCCTCCGTCTAGGTGCGTGACATGCCCTATCTAGTCATCACAACAAGGTTAGCTATTAGAGTACTACTACCTCCCTTCTACTTTAAAGGGCTCGATTCAAAATTTTCACCTGCTCTTACCAAGATAGAGGCGGTGGAATAGTTTTTGTAGTATGCAAAAGTACTCAACTAATGATGTCGTTCTTCACAAAAAAATGTGTTTCCCAATGCATTATCGCATTGCATGCATGCATGAACAGTAGTTTTACTCTAACCCCCCCCCCCTCTTCTTTAATTCTTTGCCACATCAGCATGTTTTCTGTTCCCGTGTGCATGATACCAGCTAAGATACCACCATTATGGCCAGCCTTAATCATCGGATGCAATAATTTAGTGCACCTTAAAATATGAACGTGTGTGGGGCGTGTATGTTTTTGGTGACGTGAGACCATACCTAGCCCGGCATGCAAGATGACTTATTATGCACCGTTCCCCATACCTGCTGGAAGCCCGTTCGTCTCCAAGTCTTTTCCTCTCCATGTGTGAAAATAATATGCCTGCTTGACTCTCCTTCTCCCTCCGGCGGTCCCACCACTCCACCCCGTGTGGAAAAAATCTGCATGCATGACTCTCCTCCCCCCGCGGTCGTCCAATCTGTTGTGACCAGCAATATTTCCACCCCTTCCCTCCCCCGTAATTTACTCCAACAAATATGCCCACGTAGTTGTTATGTTAATCACGCAACATATCTTACGGGGCGCTGCTTTAGTTACTTAAATGCAGGTGCATCAGGTCACTAACATATGGGCCCAACAGGGGTCTGGCCCACATGTCAGTGACACAATTGGACCTGCAATTAAGTCAATGCAGCTCAGTCCATATCTTACGTAGGTGTGCCATTGCTCGCTATAAATACTGCGCCTCCCACAGCATTCGGAAGAACGCTCATGTTCATCGCTATCTCCTCCCCCTCCCTCTCACGTATACCACCATGGCATCGCCCCTCCCAAGCCCTAGGTGCCCCTTGCTGCACCGAGCGGATGGTCACACATCGTCGTTCCGTTCCTTGCCGCCACTAGTCAAGGAGGACGCATCGGTGTTCCGCTCCTCGCCATGACGCGTCGAGGTGGACGCATTGGTGTTCCCAATCTCGTCAGCATGCACGTTGGAGGATGCGTCGGCTCCCTACTACAAGGAGAACACCGCTGTCGGTGTCAAAACCGGAGGATCTCGGGTAGAGGGTCCCGAACTGTGCGTCTAAGGTTGATGGTAACAGGAGACAGGGGACACGATGTTTACCCAGGTTCGGGCCCTCTTGATGGAGGCAATACCCTACGTCCTGCTTGATTGATATTGATGAATATGAGTATTACAAGAGTTGATCTACCACGAGATCGTAATGGCTAAACCCTAGAAGTCTAGCCTGTATGACTAACGTATTGAGTATATCCTATCCAGACTAAGTCCTCCGGTTTATATAGACACCGGGAGGATCTAACGTTACACAAGGTTGGTTACAAATAAGGGAATTTACATATTCCGTCGCCAAGCTTGCCTTCCATGCCAGGGAGAGTCCCGTCCGGACATGGGTGCAGTCTTCAGTCTTCGTACCTTCACAGCCCATCAGTCCGGCCCATAGATAACACGTCGGACACCCGAGGACTCCTTAGTCCAGGACTCCCTCGGTAGCCCCTGAACCTAGCTTCAATGACAAGGTATCCGGCGCGTAGTGCTGTCTTCGGCATTGCAAGGTGGGTTCCTCCTTCTGAACTCCCAAATAGTCTCCAGACGAATTGATCGTGTCCGGACCTGTAACACACACAGTACACAACCGCAGAGAGAATATAATAACACACGAGTCCACTCTGCTGACAACTTTAGTAATGTGACGTCATGCATGTCCGATCATAATTTTGAACCATTTTTCGCCCCATGTTTTGAGATGCGGTTGTCATTGCACATCTTGTCAAAGCAGAGATCGTGTCCCCTTATTACGGGATTCTCATCAATACGAGCGTGGGTAACCCAACCGTCCTGCGAAAAAGATTCCTTTAGGAATAGGCAGGTTCTTAGGCTTAGGAGGAGGCGTTCAATACCGGAGGCCTTTATAAAGGAACCAAGGGCCGTCTTTTTTATGCCTAACTTCTCCTCAGCCTTCCCAACCTTGAGTTCCAGCACCCGAGGTTTGACTCCATTGCTTTCAGCCTTCCCATCATGTCCGGATCCAGCTCCCAAGGCCGATGGGTGGCTTCCTCCATTATGGAGGAGGATATCGCAAAGCTTCGGGCAGCCCGATATTTGACCGCAGAGATCCACCATCGGCTTCCTGCTCAAGGACAAGTTATTCCGACCCCCAAATCCGGTGAGAGGGTTGTGTTCATCCCCCACTTCCTCCGGGGGTTAGGGTTTTCTATTCACCCCTTTGTCCGGGGGCTAATGTTTTATTACGGACTGGATTTTCACAACCTTCCCCCGGACTCGATTCTTCATGTCTCGGCGTTTATCATTATATGCGAGGCCTTCCTTCGAATCCCCCCACACTTTGGCTTATGGCTCAAGACCCTTAGTGTGAAACCGAAGATAGTCGACGGGGAACAGGCAGAGTGTGGCGGTGCTACCATCAGCCAACTCGCCAACACTCCCTGGCCAAAAGGTTCTTTTACTGAGACTCCCAACTACTGGCAGCAGGAGTGGTTTTACATTACAGAGCCCCGCAGTACTAAGTGGGTTGCTGCACCCACCTTCCGTCCTGGCCCACCGTCACAACTTGCATCATGGGTCAACAAGGGGCTGGACTGGGGATCGGTTGATGAAGTGCGGCCTTTACAAAGCCGCATCCAAACCCTCCTCGAGAGAGGCATTGATCTTGTTGGCGTGATCCAAGTGATGTTGGTTCGCTGAATCCTGCCCTGCCAGGGCAGGTCTCGCCGCATGTGGGAGTTCTATCCAAAAGGTCCACGAACCCTCCAACACCTTTTTGGCACCACACACGAAGGGATGTGGAAGTTATTTTTCGGGAAGCAGAAACATTGGTCGGTCATTGCCGAGGACGCTGGCCTTAACTGCAATCGTCCGGATACTCCGATAAGCACTTGGCTTTCGAATACTTTTGTAGTTATGCGTGCTGCAATATGGTATTGAGCAAGCTATCTTCTTCCAGGGCTGGATAAAGAAAGCGGAACTGATTATGTGTTCGGCCCCTCTGCCCGAGGGCCCAGCGAATCCTGTTCTAACACAGATGCTGGCCCCGGCACCATACCAGATGCCTGTGAAGGAGAGTGAGGTGGAGAGTGAGAAGACCAAAGACGGCCCCAATTCCCAAGGAATATCGAACTTTGTGTCCGTAGAAATCAAAATCCCCTTATCCGAAGACAAAAGAGAAGGGGGGCGCCATCTCCTTCCCTCCTAGGGGGAAGAGGGCTGCCTCCGAAGATTGGGAGGAGCAAGCTCCTAATTGAGGTAAAATGCCTCTGGAGGGTGGCTCGGACCTGGAGGGCGTCAAAGCACAGTCCCATGATGAGGACAAGTCTCCGGCCAAATCGTAAGTGAACAAGGCTGCTTTAAACATATCCCATTCTTTTCTTGTGATGTCTGGAATATATATATTTGTTTGCAGCTCAGCGCATAGTCCCATTCCACAATCCTCTTCCTAGGGGGACCTTCTCCCGGGGATGATGGAAAGCAAGACGCCCCCACCAAACTCTCCGTCCAATAGGGCAGACGACTTTGAAGTGTCGTCGCGGAGGGTCTCCCCCGACCGACGAGTGGTGCAAGGGACAATGGAGATGTTACGCGAAGGTGAAACTTCGGCGGCCCAGGGCCTGGGGGACAACAATGAAGACCCCGGACAATCTGGAATGCAGCCAAATACAAATAAACGAATCCCTTCGAAGGGTGATCGTACTCCTGCGGCTGCCTCCGGAGACCCAGAGGCGTTGGATATCTTGACGAACATGCTGCGCAGGCATCCGTTTCAGAGGAACATCGTACCTTGATGGGTACGGTGGTTGAAAAGGTCCTATCCACGAAGCGCGGATTGAATGAGGCCTTTGCGAGTCTGCTGAGAGGCTTCGAGGTTTGTAATGTAACATTTGCAATTGTGCTTTATTCACAAAATACACCTGTGTATAGAAAGTAGCCCCTGAGACTCAGGTTGGCTTCCCATGGGAGGCGAACGGAGGATCAAGAAGAAATTTTGGAGGATTAATCTGATTAACTTTGAACATAGGCTGCCTCCCCTCTGGCTACTTCCCAGACTACGGATATTGTCGAACTGCAATGGAAGCTTGATGTGGCCGGGGATGACATTACTTTGATCAATATGCGTCTTGATGAGTTGCAAGGTATGTATTCGGAGCAGTCTCTGTATGTACATTTTTGTGATATAAGCATGACACTGAAAGTTGTACCTGGCTGCAGATGGTGCTGCCGTCATTGAAATTCTTCGGGCGGAGCTAACCCAGGCCAAGGAGCAGGCCTGGTGTAGTAATGCGGCTGCCGAGAAGGCATCGGCTGAGTTAGAAGCCGAATGAGCTGCTTGGCGTCAAGACGAGGAGAAGATATCCATGATGGCGCTCGAGCTAAAAAGTGTTGCCAGCTGTTGTGAGCTTCTTGAGAAGGAAGCCAAAATGGCTGAAATTGAAAAGGCCTTACAAGAAGCAAGAGAAGCGCGGTCTGAATCCAGAGCGGCCCGTGAGGAGATCTGGCAAGGTGGGGAGATTGCGGCTGGTAAGCCATTTTTGCTACAGGCTAAGTTCAGCGATCCGAACTATGCTCAGCTTAACCAATTATGGAGTTCTCCGAACGAGTTTTAGACTTGCCGAAGAGTTCTTCCGATGTGGTGCAGTATTATCAGGTGCGAGAGGGGTACGCAACAGAGAAGCTTTTCTAGTCACAATTCGGCGCCTCGAAGCGCCCCTATTGCTGAATGGGCAGATGTCCCAGTGGGCCGAGCTTCATAGGATATCCGGTGCTGCTATGAAGAACGTAATAATCCGATTATGGCCAACTGAGCCTGTTCCAAATAGTTACTTTGGCTTGGTGCAGCGGCTTGTTGACATTGTGTCGCGTATTGACGCTGTGAAGCGATCGATGTGCATCGAAGGTGCACGGATGGCTTTTGCCCGAGTCAAGACATTCTGGGGGAATATGAAGGCCATCGATGTTGCGGTGAAGAGTACGCCCAAGGGCAAGGACCGCCACGAACCGGAGCATTATTTTGAAGACGTCCTAGTAGCCGCCCACTTGATAGAGGGTCAATGCTTGAAAGACATAATGTTCGAGTGAGGTGTATAAGAATTGCACGAGATAATTTTATAGTGAATCTATTTGTATTTTTGTTCAAAAGCTTGTGTTCCTCCTATGCGGCCGTTTTAATATAATCTGAAAGATTTCCAGTCGTCGGCTTCAACCCCCTTGTAGGAAGTACAGGGGTGTTCAAAAAAGCATCTGATCACTCTTGACCCAACGTCTTGGTCCATGAAGGAGGTGTCAATGCGGCGAACCAGGCAACCAGACTATAGGGCGTTAACACTTTCACTTAGCCATAGGAGTTTTATGGTGGGTCTACGACATAGCTCCTGGTATGTATGCGGCTTATTCATATGATGTGTTTACATAATTGACTGGAAAAGAGGTCCTTCGTGTGACACGGAGGAATCGCTAGAGACTCCGATAAGTCATCGAGTGGTTGACCAGCTCTCGCCGCATCAGGACAGTCAGTTTTTGGCTTTCTCTACTGAGGTGCGTCACCAGGTGAACCGGTAGCACAATCACAGTACTTCTCCCTTTACTACTCTAGCCGATAGAGCGGAACGTAGGATAGCAAGCACAGGAGCCGGGCAACCCAACTATTGACCCGAGACATGATTCGGAGCTCCTACATATAAGGCCAAACTCGCGACACCGAAGTCCGCTGTGAAAGTTGTTCGGACTTTGTTGGCAACTCATTTGTTCCCATACCGAGCCCCTGGCAAGTAAGATGGGGTATATTTGTGAAACAACCATGGGAGGCATATTCATTTGCGGAAAGACGCGCATAATTAATTTGGATAGTGTTAACTGGGACCTGAGCGATATGCCAATGAGTAATTGATATATATGTATATGTATGCCATGACCCTGGTCATTTGATATGTCCTAGGTCGAAGGCAGAGGAAAAAGGCATGTTACAGGCTATAAAGAAAAGAGTGCGGTCAACAAAAGTTAATTTTGGACCTCCTGTCGCACGTTTGCGCCGCCTGTCCTCAGCAAGGGGAATCCTTGAAGGAAGTAGCCCCATAGGTGAGTGTATGGATCCGAACTCCGATGGAGTCAATCTTAGGTGTTTCTCCTTTGTGCTACCTGCTTTTAAGAAGTATTGAAGAATGCAAAAAGAAGGAAAGTATATATAAAAAATGTTACCGGAGTGTTTGCAGACTTATCCGTATTGTGCTTCCGCCGATGCCCATGGTATTTTAAGTGCGTAGTTATGTATGAGCGGTATAGCTTTATCATGTATATGAGATGGGTGGCGGAAGCCGAACTACTATTTCTGTTCTGGATTTCATCGATCTTCAGGTGGAAATTGTTTCTGGCCCTCTACATTTAGCTGGTGAACCATTCCGTCGTCCCTATTGCCTGGCGGCCCCCTTCCCTTGTGTTCGGTGTTGAGCTTGCCGGCCTGCTTGAGGACCCAACAACTTCTGTTGGTATGATTAGCTGGTTTATTGGGGTGGTCGTGAATCTGGCAGGGTCGGTCTAGTATCCTGTCCAGGTTGGATGGTCCGTCTGTGTTCGCCTTGAATGGCTTTTTCCATTGACCGGGCTTGGGATTGCTGAATCCGGTGTTAACCGCTGTGTCGCGTGATCTTTCAATATCATTGCGACTGTTGTATTTGCTTCGTCTTGGCTTGCCATTGCTGTCTCGGATTTCGGAAGTGCTTGAGTCGCTGGTGCTATTGCTTCTACGAGCGAGCTAGGTGTCTTCTCCCGTGCAGAAACGGGTCATTAGAGCGGTAAGGGTTGTCATGGATCTAGGTCCTTCTTGACCGAGGTGGCGTGCAAGCCATTCATCCCGGATGCTGCGTTTGAAGGACGCAAAGGCTTCCGCGTCCGGACAGTTGACGATTTGGTTCTTTTTAACTAAGAACCTGGTCCAGAGCTCCCTTGCTGACTCTTCGGGCTGCTAGACAATGTTACATAGGTCATCGGCATCTGGTGGCCGGACATAAGTTCCTTGGAAGTTGTTGCGAAAGGCGTCCTCCAAGTACTCCCAGCTGCCAATAGAATTTTCTGGCAAACTGTTTAACCAATACCGAGCTGGTCCTTTGAGTTTTAGTGGTAGGTATTTGATGGCGTGAAGGTCATCTCCACGGGCCAGGTGGATATGGAGTAGGAAGTCCTCAATCCATACCGCGAGATCTGTTGTTCCATCGTATGATTCGATATTCATGGGTTTGAACCCGTCTGGGAATTCATGCTCCATTACTTCATTTGTGAAGCACAGAGGGCGTGCGGCGCCTCTATGTTGGGCCACGCTGTGGCATACCTCTGACGGAGTCCATTTGCGATTTTTGGCCCGGGCGTGGCTAGGTTTGTCACGTCTGAATAGGTGGTCATCGTCGCGTGTTGAGGTGTGTCCTTGCAATCCATAGATTGCTCTTGGGTGTCATGTTTTACTACCCCAGCCCTGTTGAAGGTTGTATGTACAACCTTGAGTTGTTTTGTTCTTGCCTTTACGGCGAGGTGGGGCGGTCTATTGCTCGGCTTGAGTTGCCGCTTGAATCGGACCAAGTTGTGGTTGGCCTGCCGCATTGTGCGATGATCGTACGGGCTCGAGCACCTTATCGTCGCCCCGGGGTAGCGATCTATGCTTCAGGTAGCTTTTAGCTGGGCCACCAAGGCCGTATTTTTCGGCGGCTGGGACTTCGGTCCATCTATCATTAAGCAGATCTTGGTCATCTTGAAGCTGCTGCTTCTTCTTCAGGCTCCATGTAGTGGCTATTAGTTGGTGCTTTAAGCGCTCCTGCTCGCGAGGTTCCTCAGGCACGATGAAATCCTCAGCGCCGAGGCTCACCTCATCCTCAGAGAGCGGAAGGTAATTGTCTTCTTCCGAATCTTCGTGTGTGGCCTGTTTACCGGGGCTATCCTGCCCATCGTCCCGTTCATCTTGTTCATTAGTTGTATCAACGGGGTCTTTGTTGTCTCCGGCGTCATTGTCCATGCTGTCATTATTCTTGGAGTCGTAATCAAGTGTCTCGGTCGAGTCCTCGACTGTTGCTATGAAGTGGGTGGCGGGTGGGAAGCAAATTTCTCCATCGTCAGCCCCTAGTTCGAGTCGGATATAGTTCGGCTGGGAGTCCTCCTCCAAGGACAGGTTTTTTAATGAGTTTAGCACATCGCCCAAAGGCGAGTGTTGGAAGATGTCTGCGGCGCTGAATTTGAAGACCGATAAACGATCAAGCTCAGCGTCCACGGGCTCGCGCGGTTCGGAACCCATGGCCGGAGATGAGTCCGGCGTTCCGGTGGCATAGGCATCATGTGAGACCAGGTCCATGTGCAGCTCCAGCGCCGTGGAATCTGCGGCCTCCGAGGTGGGGTTAATCCTCCCATCTTTGGATGGCACGGCCTACTCCGGCTCTAGGGACAAAGCAGTTACAGGATCGATCTCCCGGATGCGGCCCGATGACAGATTTAGGTCATGATCATCGCGGTGATCGGGAGCGGCCACCGCAGTATCGAATTCGGCGAAGATCAAGTCTCCATGGATTTCCGCGATGTAGTTCAAGCTCCCGAATCTGACCTGATGGCCAAGGGCATAGCTTTCGATCTACTCTAGATGGCCAAACGAGTTGGCCCGCAGTGCGAAGCCACCGAATACGAAGATCTGCCCGGGGAGGAAAGTTTCTCCGCGGACAGCGTCATTATCGACGATTGAAGGGGCCATCAAACCTTTCAGCGACAACACAGAGGAACTCTCAATGAAAGCACCAATGTCGGTGTCAAAACCGGCGGATCTCGGGTAGGGGGTCTCGAACTATGCGTTTAAGGTTGATGGTAACAGGAGACAAGGGGCACGATGTTTACCCAGGTTCGGGCCCTCTTGATGGAGGCAATACCCTACGTCCTGCTTGATTGATATTGATGAATATGAGTATTGCAAGAGTTGATCTACCACGAGATCGTAATGGCTATACCCTAGAAGTCTAGCCTATATGACTAAGGTATTGAGTATATCCTATCTGGACTAAGTCCTCCGGTTTATATAGACACCGGGAGTATCTAGGGTTACACAAGGTCGGTTACAAAGAAGGGAATTTACATATTCCGTCACCAAGCTTGCCATCCACGCCAAGGAGAGTCCCGTCCGGACATGGGTGCAGTCTTCGGTCTTCGTACCTTCATATCCCATCAGTCCGGCCCATAGATAACAGGCCGGACGCCCGAGGACCCCTTAGTCCAGGACTCCCTCAATCGCGCCGCCCGCCGAGCCCCCCAGCCTTGAGGAGCTTTGGAAACAAATGGATGTCGCCTTGTGGGAGGCTTTGCCTCCGGCAGAGCGCGCCAAAATAGAGGCGGAGAAGAAGGCCGAGGAAGAGAAGCGCGCCGCGGGACAAGCTGCCTGGCAGGCCTATGTCACGTTCGAGAGAGTCAGGAAATTGGCTCTTTGGCATAAGGCTCGTGCGAGGGCCGTGAGGGTGGTGGAGGACGCCCGTGCCAAAGCCCTGAGTGCAGTCGGGCCCAAGCGCCTCATCTAGGCTTGGCGGTACGTGGACCGGGTGCACGCTTCCAGTGAGGAGGAGTACCTGTTGGCACCGGATCACCACACCGGTGAGATCGTGCTCGCCCGCCGGCAAGCCGCCAATCAGCACCTCGCGAGTTGCGAGGCGAAGGAAGAGGCGTTGTGGAGGCGCGTTGGGAAACGGACGCGCACCAGGGCACTTGTGGCGCACCGCAAGCGCTCCTACAAGCGTCGTGGCTTTTAGTAGGAGTATAATTTAGTTTCGTAAGGCGATCTCATTAGTTTTGGGACGCAATGATAAATCCCGAACATTCAGGAATTATTAGTGTCCTTAATTAAGTCTGTAAAAGGGAAAGTTTGAAAACCTTGTGTATCCGTACGCATTTTGTAAGTACGTGCATATAGCACAAACTTTACTACTCCTATATACTATCTCACTACACGTCTCTCTCTATATATGCTTGTAGATTGTGCTACTCCCTCCGTCCAGGTGAATAACTCATCTTTGGTTGTGCACCGTGACCAAGAAGGAGGGAAGACTTATACACCTAGGTGGAGGGAGTACTATTATTACTTATGTACGTGCAAATGCACGTTTTAACATTATGATGCGGTTTTTGTAAAAGTAGAAAAACAGCACTAGTCAAGCTTGTGAAACGATTCAATGCAAAACAAATGCAAAAATGCTCATTTGATTGTTTACTTTTAGCTTCCTTCTATGTGTTTATTTCTCTGTCATACTTTGTACGGAGTATCTCACTGGTCGGAAAGGCATGCAAATTCCCAAACCGCTTCCTACAACCTGTATCGAATTTTTTGCCTAACAAGTTGTGTCGTGCAATTGGAATTCCAACTTGAGTACTACTAGTAGTAGGAGTACCATGGTCCAGTTCTTTTAGGCTTCTAGATTAGTAATCCCATAACTACTACCTCCATCCTGGTTTATTGGTCCCCATTGTAATCTATGTCAAATTTTGATCATAAATTTAACTAATGAAATGTTAGTGCATGTCACATGCACTAACATTTTATTAGTTAAATCTTTGGTCAAAATTTAGCACAAATTACAATGGTGACGAATAAACCAGGATGGAGGTACTAGTAGTAGTTTAGAGGCCCAAATAAATGAGTGAGGCGCCTTTAATGTTACTCACCACTGTGACTAGTCTTATGGGAAAAGCCGGGGAAGAGACGACTTATTTTTTAAGCCGCCAAAAGAACTGGCCCTAGGAGTAGTACCTAGGGATACTAGGAGTAGTTGCTAGGGATCGAGTGTGCGAGATGAACCGGAGAAAGTAAATGCAGAGAGATGAAATGCAAAAAAGACGGAGGGATGTGATGGTTGCTTGTCCATTTATTTTACCATGCCACTTATTACCGGGAGTGGCTGGGTTTTTGAAAGCACAAGTGCTCCCTAGGTGGTTTTGATAATTGATGACAACATATCTCTTGTTGGACTAACATTTCGATCTAGCATGTTTCAGATAAGTTCAACAATGGAGTGGCATGGATGTGAAAGTGGAACCCTCAAAATGCTAAGGACAAAGGATTGGCTCAAGCTCAAAAGCTCAAGACTCTTCATTTTATATTTTAGTGATCAAAGATCACATTGAGTCCTTAGGAAAAGCCAATACTATCAAGGAGGGATGAGGTGTTGCTTAATGAGCCTCTTGCTTCATGTGCTTAATGATATGCTCCAAAATCCTCAGCTACTTTCCCACTTCCACAAATGACCTAAACCCTAAGCCAAACTCGGTCATACCGATTCTTTCTATCCGGCGCCACCGAGTTTCACTTGTCATAAGCCACTGCCAAACCCTAGCAATTCGGTTCTACCGATAGGGATCTCGGTCTCACCGAGATGGGATTGCAAACTCTCTGTTACCTATTGCAATATTTTCGGTCCCACCGAAATATGCAATCGGTCCCACCGAGATTGCAATGTAAATTCAGTGTTTCCCCTTTGTAACTTTCGGTCTCACCGAAAGAGCAAATCGGTCCCACCGAGTTTGCCTGACCAACTCTCTGGTTAGCTAATTGCCAAATTCGGTCTCACCGAGTTTGTGTAATCGGTCTCACCGAGATTACGTTATGCCCAAACCCTAACCATATCGGTTCCACCGAGTTGCATGTCAGTCCCACCGAAAATCTCTAACGGTCACTAGGTTTACATTTTCGGTCCGACCGAGTTTGTTGATTCGGTCCCACCGAGATTGGAAAACTGTGTGTAACGGTTGGATTTTGTGTAGAGGCTATATATACCCCTCCACCTCCTCTTCATTCAAGAAGAGAGCCATCAGAATAAGCCTACACTTCCAGCATCCTATTTCTGAGAGAGAACCACCTACTCATGTGTTGAGACCAAGACATTCCATTCCTACCATATGAATCTTGATCTCTAGCCTCTCCAAGTTGCTTTCCACTCAAATCTTCTTACTACCAAATCCAATCCTATGAGATAGAGTTGAGTGTTGGGGAGGCTATCATTTGAAGCACAAGAGCAAGGAGTTCATTACCTACACACCATTTGTTACTTCTTGGAGAGTGGTGTCTCCTAGATTGGCTAGGTGTCACTTGGGAGCCTCCGACAAGATTGTGGAGTTGAACCAAGAAGTTTGTAAGGGCAAGGAGATCGCCTACTTCGTGAAGATCTACCGCTAGTGAGGCAAGTCCTGTGTGGGCGATGGCCATGGTGGGATAGACAAGGTTGCTTCTTTGTGGACCCTTTGTGGGTGGTTGCTTCTTCGTGGACCCTTCATGGGTGGAGCCCTGTGTGGACTCGCGCAACCGTGACCCTTCGTGGGTGGAGCCCTGTGTGGACTCTCACAACCGTTACCCTTCGTGGGTTGAAGTCTCCATCAACGTGGATGTAGGATAGCACCACCTATCCGAACCATGGGAAAAACATCCGTGTCTCCAATTGCGTTTGAATTCTCCAAACCCTTCCCTTTACATTCTTGCAAGTTGCATGCTTTACATTCCGCTGCTCATATACTCTTTGCATGCTTGCTTGATATGTATTGTGTATGTTGAAATTGTGCCTAAACTCCACTTAAACCTAAAAAGCTTAAAAATTGCAACTTTTGCATTAAGTGTCTAATCACCCCCCTCTAGACACAACTACTTCTAGATCCTACAAGTGGTATCAGAGCTTTGGTCTCCATTGCCTTGGTTTAATCACCATTGGAGGAAGATGGATGTGTCTACACTAGGGAGTCTTAGACATAGAGTGCCTATTCTTGATGGAAAGTACTTTCATGAGTGGAAAAATGAGATGCTTGTAATCTTCAATCAATATCATTTGAACAAGTATATTGCTAGCCCTTGTGCACCTCATATTGATCCTTTGCATCCTACCCTAGATGAAGATATTGACATGATTCGCAGTCTTAGAACTATTGAGCTCATCATTAGAGGATTGCCCAAAAATTTGATTGCTAGTTTGCCCACTCAAAATTGTGCCTATACTATATGGAAATTTCTTGAGGAACGATTTCCCGATCATTCCTTGAAAGCTTTGGATGAAATTTTCCATAAATCTATTGCCTTGAGTAAGATGAACTCTAGTGATCCTAGTTTTGGTAAATGTCTATTTGAACTTGCCAATCTTAAGCATGCTAAAGGAGATGTTGGAATCATTAATGATATCATATTCAAAGCTATAAGAATTCATAAAAGTAACCACTTTGATCATTTATCTAATGAATTACCCCCTCTATGAAATGATGAGTCACAAGATCATGATGAACATGAATATTATGATGATGATGATAGTGACTTTGATCTTGATGATGCAATGAGACATTTTGGTCTTATGGCAAATCTTCGGGGATATGAATCAGGAGGAAAGGAATGGGTTCTTGATAGTGGATGTACTGATCATATGACCGGAGATGAAGAGATGTTTCGTGAGCTTGCTGAAAACAACGGCCCTCGGAAATATGTCACCTTTGGTGATAATTCAAAGGGTAAAGTGGTTGGCCTTGGTAAGGTGGCCATCTCACATGATAGTTCCATTCAAAATGTCATGCTCGTTGAATCTCTTGGCTAGAACTTACTTTCAGTATCTAGACTTGCTGATTTCGGTTTGAATGTCCTATTTTCTGAGGTAGATTGCCAAGTATTTCGTCGAGACAATCATAAAATGGTCTTTACCGGTATGCGTAGAGGTGATCTTTACATTGTCGATTTCTCTAAAAAGGCACAACCTAAAACTTGCTTTGTTGCTAAATCCTCAAAAGGTTGGTTGTGGCATAGACGACTAGGTCACGTTGGCATGAGAAACCTTGACAAGCTTATTAAAGGAAATCATATCCTTGGAGTTAACGATGTCATATTTGATAAGGATAGACTTTGCAGTGCTTGTCAAGTAGGTAAACAGGTTGGAGGAAGACATCCCGTGAAGAACATCATGACCACAAGGAGGCCACTCGAGCTACTTCACATGGATCTTTTTGGTCCCAACGCCTACAAGAGTCTCGGTGGAAATTCTTTTGGTTTAGTTATAGTTGATGATTTTTCAAGATTTACGTGGGTGTTCTTTCTTAGTGACAAGTCGCAGGTCCAGAAGATCTTCAGAAACTTCGCTAGGAAGGCCCAAAATCAGTTTGATGTGAAGATCAAGAAGGTTCGGAGTGACAACGGAACGGAGTTCAAGAACGCAAATGTGGACACCTTTCTTGACGAAGAAGGGATTTCACACGAGTTCTCGGCTACGTACACACCTCAACAAAATGGAGTTGTTGAGAGGAAGAACCGGACGCTCATCGAAATGGCAAGAACGATGCTTGATGAATACAAGACGCCAAAGCACTTTTGGGCAGAAGCGGTTGAGACAGCTTGTCACGCAACAAATCGTTTATATCTTCACAAGCTACTCGGCAAGACGGCATACGAGCTTCTCACCGGTAACAAACCCCAAGTTGGATACTTTCGAGTATTCGGCTCAAAGTGCTACATTCTTGATAAGCATCATCGTTCAAAGTTTGCTCCTAAATCTCATGAAGGTTTTCTACTTGGTTATGGCTCAAACTCTCACACTTACCCTGTCTACAACAATTTCACCCGAAAGGTTGAAGAGACGGTAGATGTGAAGTTTGATGAATCTAATGGCTCGCAAATAGAGCAATTGCCAATTGATGTAGGAGACAAAGACCCTTCAGAAGCAATTCAAGACTTGTCCATTGGCAAAATTCGTCCAACGGAGGTGAAGGAGAGTACTTCATCCGTCCAAGTGGAAGCTTCTACTTCACGACAAGGTGAACCAAGAATCGACACGGAAGCATCCACAAGTGGGACACACCAAGATGAAGAAAACGAGGAAGTACGTCAAGATGAACATCAACAACCTCCTTCTCCACCACGACAAGAGAACGACGACTTCAACAATGAAGAAGGCCAAGAAGAAGAACAAGATGAAGAAGATGCTCAACAAAGACCCAAGCAAAAGCTCTCATGAGTTCGAGCAAGAATTGCCAAAGATCATCCTGTCGAGCAAATCCTCAATGATATACAAACCGGGAGAATCACTCGCTCAAAAACTCGTTTAGCTAACTTTTGTGAAAACTATTCATTCATCTCTAGCATTGAACCTATGAAGGTTGAAGAAGCATTGGAAGATCCGAATTGGATAAACGCTATGCATGAAGAGCTACATAATTTTGAGAGAAACCAAGTTTGGACATTGGTCGAGAAGCCCGACAACAACCACAACATCATTGGTACCAAATGGGTGTTTCGCAACAAGCAAGATGAAGATGTACAAGTGGTTCGCAACAAGGCACGTCTCGTCGCTCAAGGGTACACACAAGTCGAAGGTATGGACTATGGTGAGACATATGCCCCCGTTGCTAGACTTGAGTCCATTCGCATCTTACTTGCTTATGCTAATCACCATAATATCACCTTGTACCAAATGGACATTAAAAGTGCTTTTCTAAATGGTGAAATAGAGGAGGAAGTTTATGTCAAACAACCACCCGGCTTTATCAATCCTAAGAAACCAAATCATGTTTACAAACTTCACAAAGCTCTTTATGGTCTTAAACAAGCTCCTAGAGCATGGTATAAATGCTTGACCAAGTTCCTTACTACAAGTGGTTTTGAAATTGGTAAAATTGATTCTACTCTTTTTACTAAAAGGGTTAATGGAGAACTATTTGTATGCCAAATTTATGTCGATGATATCATATTTGGTTCAACTAACCCTCTCTTTAGTGAAAAGTTTGGAAAGCTAATGTCAGAGAAGTTTGAGATGTCTATGATGAGTGAACTCAAATTCTTTGTCGGTTTGCAAATCAAGCAAACTAAGGAAGGTACATTTGTCTCTCAAACAAAGTACACCAAGGACTTATTCAAGAAGTTCAATATGCAAGAATGCAAAGGTATGTCTACACCCATGCCTACTAGTGGACATAATGATTTGACCAAAGATGGTGAACCTGTTGATCAAAAGGTTTATCGCTCTATGATTGGTTCATTGTTATACCTATGTGCTTCACGTCCCGATATTATGCTAAGTGTGTGCATGTGTGCACGATATCAAGCTGCTCCTAAAGAATGTCATCTTAAGGCTGTGAAAAGGATAGTGAGATATTTAATCCATACACCAAATTTTGGCATTTGGTATCCTAAGAGGTCTTCTTTTGATCTTGTTGGCTATTCCGACTCGGATTATGCCGGAGACAAGATTGATAGAAAGTCCACTTCGGGTACTTGTCAATTTCTTGGTAGATCTCTTGTGTCTTGGTCTTCCAAGAAACAAAACTCGGTATCATTATCCACCGCCGAAGCGGAATACATTGCCGCTGGTTCGTGTTCTGCTCAATTACTTTGGATGACCCAAACTCTTAAAGATTATGGGATTTATGTGAAACATGTTCCACTGCTTTGTGACAATGAAAGTGCTATCAAAATTGGTCATAATCCTGTACAACATTCTCGAACTAAGCATATTGAAGTTCGTCATCATTTCATTCGAGATCATGTTGCTAAGGGTGACATTAATCTTAAGCACGTTCGCACCGATAAGCAATTAGCGGATATATTTACTAAACCACTTGATGAGAAAGTGTTTTGCAGGTTGAGAGGAGAATTGAACATCATTGATGCTTCGAACTTGGAGTAGAAACTCCATTGGATACATGCAAGACATGAGCTCATGACTAATCCATGATATATCTCTTATGATGACTATCTTATGTCTTGGATATATTTGTACCTTGCATGTTGTCTAACCCATGTAGGTGCTTGGTTGAATCTAATTCCATGAGAGTGCGACTCACTCACATCTTGAGAAATCTCTACATCACCAAGACTCTACGCAATGGTGGTTGAAGACAGGGAAGCACAAAACCACTCAAACATATCCTTTGACAAATTCTATGTTAAGCTTCATGATTGTCATTTTTGGATACACAAGTGCTCTTCCTTGCAAGAACTAACCCATGTAGGTAGATGAACTCAAACTCCAAGTGGTGCTCCCAACTCTTGATGAACTACATCAACCTTGAGCACCCACACAAGTTCGACTACATGAGCAAGAACCACACCACCACCCAAGGTATGTTATTCCATCTTAGAGAAGCTTTACTCCAAGACATGAGTCAAAGCAACTCAACAAGATGTGAATACATCAAGATTCTTAAACAAAAAATGGTAACCCCATTTTGAGCTTAAACAATGAGTATGACCTATGATCAAGTGTTCTCACTTGACTCCTAAGTCAATATACTCTAACATAGGTGACTATGTCACCGCCCAATTCTAGATGAAGTTCTCTTGTGTTCTTTTCTGAGTTATTGCATTTGTCCCTTGCATATTTGTTTCCTTCTTTTTCAAACAAAACAAAAACAAAAAAACTTCATCTAGAAACTTTCACTCTTTTCTTTTTTGGTTCTTGTTCTGCATATTTCTGCATCAAATTCCTTGCAAATCTTTCAGCTAATTCATTGCAAATCTTTGTGAGATCTTACTTGACTAGTGAGCTGAGGTGACAAGTGTTTTTCTCTGTGATGAACTCGGTTTCACTGAATTGCCATTTTCGGTCCAACCGAATCCCTTCGGTACTACCGAAACATGCCACTCGGTGCCACCGATTTCGCAACAGGAAAAACAGTTTGCCACATGTTCTATATTTCTTCTGATCCAGCTCCACTCAATGAATCTTGTCCTCTACAAGCATCACAGCTTTATTCACTGCTTTGTACTGAATCTCAAGGACCAAACCTATTCTACGGTTTCCAGGAGAAACCTTCTTGGAAATTGATGTCAAAGGGGGAGAGAGAGATCACATCAAAGCTTATCATCAGAAGAGAGAGATCATATCAAAAGCTTATCACCTACAAAGGAGAAAGTCCTAAGGGGGAGAGAATACTCAAGGATCCCAGATGCTTGATGTTCAAGAGGAGAGATGCCACATGTCTTTTTTGGGGGAAAGACATGTTCATATGAACTCATTTGAATTAAGTTCTATTCATATCTTTCAGCTCTGATTTTCTGTTTCCTATCTTCTCCCAATATCTCATGTCAGATTCAGGGGGAGCAAGACACCTAAGGAAAAGAAATCAGTCAAATTCATTGCATATCTTTATTCTTGGGGACATGTTGAATTCAATGTGGTACCTTGTACTCACTCTCTACATGTCATCCCAATCTTGGTATTCTTGTGGTTTCTTTTGTTTGCTCTGGCTAGTGGACGTACCTGTGTTATCTAACCTTGTTTGTGCAGGTCCATTCCATCCTAAGCCAACTCAAGACCACAAGGTAAGTATATGCATCAAAATCATGAGTATGAGGAGTTCTTGCTTATGTACATACTGTTTGCAAGAAGGACTCATGAGCATGAAGGTATTTTCCTTGATAATCTTTTGCTCTAATGCATATGGCCAAGATGCATGTAACACATTGCCTACTCTGTCATGGTTATGCTCTCACATGCCTCTATATTTCATATTTACATGAGTGCATACATGTAGGGGGAGCCTATGCTCGTTACATGTCCTTCCAAAGCTTTACTTGTTGTTCTTTATATCTTTATCTAAAGCTTTGATGTATGTTCCCATCAATTACCAAAAAGGGGGAGATTGAAAGCACAAGTGCTCCCTAGGTGGTTTTGATAATTGATGACAACATATCTCTTGTTGGACTAACATTTCGATCTAGCATGTTTCAGATAAGTTCAACAATGGAGTGGCATGGATGTGAAAGTGGAACCCTCAAAATGCTAAGGACAAAGGATTGGCTCAAGCTCAAAAGCTCAAGACTCTTCATTTTATATTTTAGTGATCCAAGATCACATTGAGTCCTTAGGAAAAGCCAATACTATCAAGGAGGGATGAGGTGTTGCTTAATGAGCCTCTTGCTTCATGTGCTTAATGATATGCTCCAAAATCCTCAGCTACTTTCCCACTTCCACAAATGACCTAAACCCTAAGCCAAACTCGGTCATACCGATTCTTTCTATCCGGCGCCACCGAGTTTCACTTGTCATAAGCCACTACCAAACCCTAGCAATTCGGTTCTACCGATAGGGATCTCGGTCTCACCGAGATGGGATTGCAAACTCTCTGTTACCTATTGCAATATTTTCGGTCCCACCGAAATATGCAATCGGTCCCACCGAGATTGCAATGTAAATTCAGTGTTTCCCCTTTGTAACTTTCGGTCTCACCGAAAGAGCAAATCGGTCCCACCGAGTTTGCCTGACCAACTCTCTGGTTAGCTAATTACCAAATTCGGTCTCACCGAGTTTGTGTAATCGGTCTCACCGAGATTACGTTATGCCCAAACCCTAACCATATCGGTTCCACCGAGTTGCATGTCAGTCCCACTGAAAATCTCTAACGGTCACTAGGTTTACATTTTCGGTCCGACCGAGTTTGTTGATTCGGTCCCACCGAGATTGGAAAACTGTGTGTAACAGTTGGATTTTGTGTGGAGGCTATATATACCCCTCCACCTCCTCTTCATTCAAGAAGAGAGCCATCAGACTAAGCCTACACTTCCAGCATCCTATTTCTGAGAGAGAACCACCTACTCATGTGTTGAGACCAAGACATTCCATTCCTACCATATGAATCTTGATCTCTAGCCTCTCCAAGTTGCTTTCCACTCAAATCTTCTTTCTACCAAATCCAATCCTATGAGAGAGAGTTGAGTGTTGGGGAGACTATCATTTGAAGCACAAGAGCAAGGAGTTCATTACCTACACACCATTTGTTACTTCTTGGAGAGTGGTGTCTCCTAGATTGGCTAGGTGTCACTTGGGAGCCTCCGACAAGATTGTGGAGTTGAACCAAGAAGTTTGTAAGGGCAAGGAGATCGCCTACTTCGTGAAGATCTACCGCTAGTGAGGCAAGTCCTGGGCGATGGCCATGGTGGGATAGACAAGGTTGCTTCTTTGTGGACCCTTTGTGGGTGGTTGCTTCTACGTGGACCCTTCGTGGGTGGAGCCCTGTGTGGACTCGCGCAACCGTGACCCTTCGTGGGTGGAGCCCTATGTGGACTCTCACAACCGTTACCCTTCGTGGGTTGAAGTCTCCATCAACGTGGATGTAGGATAGCACCACCTATCCGAACCACGGGAAAAACATCCGTGTCTCCAATTGCGTTTGAATTCTCCAAACCCTTCCCTTTACATTCTTGCAAGTTGCATGCTTTACATTCCGCTGCTCATATACTCTTTGCATGCTTGCTTGATATGTATTGTGTATGTTGAAATTGTGCCTAAACTCCACTTAAACCTAAAAAGCTTAAAAATTGCAACTTTAGCATTAAGTGTCTAATCACCCCCCTCTAGACACATCTACTTCTAGATCCTACAGTTTTGTGATATGACGGCTTTACTGCCGCGCCACAAGCGGGGTGAGACTCGCGTGCAGCGCCGCCCTCTACACTAGTACTACATCAGTCGTGGTTTATTAGTCCCCCATTGAATTTGACTGAAGATTTAACTGACAAAATTTTAGTGCATGTCAACAAAAACTATATCGTTGGATTCGTATTTGAACATAGTTTTCAATGATATAATTTTAGGTGACATGCATCAACATTTATTGTACTATATATAATGTTAGTTCAATTTTTAGTCATACCAATCTATAGTAAGGTGCCCGTGCGTTTCACGGAATAGTGAAATGCATTGATCGAGGAGTTGTTTATTTTGAAAAAGGATGTGGAGGTCATCTCATGTGTAACGGGTATCGATAGGTTTCATTGGATATTATTTCATCTCTAGAGCTCAAAAACATCCGGGTGAAATAGATAAAAAAGTATCTTTTGCAAACAAAAGTGTTCAACTGTTCAACCTGCATCCAAAACTTGTGAAGAAATAACACTTATTGTGCTTTGCAAGAAATGATCTTTAAGAATTAGTTTTTGAGTATCGATTGTTATACATGTTGGCTACAGATGACATGGCACTTTCTTATAGTCAACAGTTGGCTATACTATTAAGTATTAACCATGCCCTTACACACCTAGATGGAGGCATTAAATCAGGATGACTTGGAAGGGGGCAGAGGAGATGTAAGAAATGGTTCATCATAAGTCTTTCACCAGTACTGTAGTAAAAATTTCATACATGGAAGATTCTAGACTAAACCATAAATGGATACACTTTTATTCATGCGCGATACTCCAATAGAGCAATAGTATCATGCATGGAAGTCTCCACATGCTTAGACAGCGGATTTCATTGAGCGAAGACTAATGATCAACATTTAACTTGGTAATGCATATGTCTAGGTGAACCTCCTTGGAGTCCCCGTGCACATTGTTGGCGGTCAAATCATGCCATGCGTCTTCCATGTCCACATCGGCAGGAAGGTCCCTGCTCGGCACAGTCCTAGTCAGCTTGACGTAGCTAGTGTCGCCGCCCACGTACCTCCAAGGGGTAGTAATAGTGAGCACGCACCCATACATTGGCCTCGTGTCAGTGTCAGCGTCAGCGGCGTCGCCCCTGACACACACTATATAGATGGGGCGGCGGCCTACGCGGGCCTCGCCGGTGCCCACGATCAAGAGGAAGACGTTGCCGTCCTCCTCCGAGACTAGCAGGCGGCAGTGATCCTCCAGCGACTCTGGCACGATGAACGGGTAGCACGTCTCGTACTTGATGTTCTCCGCCAAGGGCCAGTAGTGATTGTCGCACGCTTGCGTGAGGTGATGCACGATGTCCACCAGCGAGCCCCAGAATGGCATCGGGAACTCATAGCAGTAGACGAAGGGCTCCTTGGAGGCATCGACCAGGCCGTCCATGAAACGGGAGTGGTTGTAGGGGCCGCCAGTTGAATATATGAGCAAGTTACTACGAGATTTAGTCCGAATAAGCACAAAATAAATCATGCCAGCTATAACAGAGATTAAATTAATCATGTGGACTAGCATAGTAGATGAACAGATCGAATCTAGGACACAGACTAGAAACATGAATTCTACCACGATTTCGAACAGGAAGGACAGAAACACATACGGTGCAACGGGGGCAGCACCGTTGGCATTGAGGTTGTCACCCATGTCGTTGAGGAAGAGGTTGCCGAGGTCGGGGAAGAAGTCGTCGTTGGTGAAGTCGTCGCTCCCAGCAGTCGCGAGAGTGCGCTCCCCAAATTTCAACAGCGCCCGCCGAATGGAGCGCAGGAGGGAGTGGCTGTAGGGGACGTTGTGGCCGCCGAATGGAGCGCAGGAGTAGCCCACGAAGCAGTAGATAGTGCTCCCCCCTAGTCTCTACTATTATCTCTATCTCTACTACTCTTCTTTGTTTTTTATAATATACTAGTTGTAGCTGTCAAATCGAATAGTACTGCACCGTCCGTTGCACGCCCGGCTAAACACGCCTCCTCGCCTCCATCAAACCCCTCCGTTAAACCCGCATGCAAACCGAGAAACCTACTCTGGCCCGCAGAGGAAATTTGCCGGTTGCCGTTGGAGAATAATATAGTCACGTCCAATCCATTTGAGTTAATTGCGTGTATGATTCTCCCTCTATAAAAAGTTAATCCATCCTTAATCTTGTATTCTAAGTACTCTATGGGTTCCACTGTCAGTACAGTGTACATGACTTGCAGGCTGGCTACAGATTCGTACAGAAAGTTAAAATGAAACAAATCCATCCTTAATCTTGTATTCTAAGTACTCTGTGGGTTCCACTGCCAATACAGTAGAGAAAGAAGTATATATTAAATATATATATATATAAAGCTAAAGTTTAGGACAGAATTCGTACTCAGGTCATCGCGCTGCGAGCATCCGGCCCGGACCAGTACACTAGTTGTTCGTTGCGGACAATGCAAGAGATAAACCTTTATAACAATGAGCCCGTCCGTTGCAACGGATCCAAAGTAGAATAAAACATAATCACAAATTTGAAAGAAAGCAGTTTAGTTTTGATATACATATCACTAAAAATATCTTATGTTTCACTCCAAATATATTCTTTAGGCTGTTTTGATGAAGTAAGGGAAGAATGTGGTTGGTTTCAAGATACTAAGGGGTTTTGTGTAAACTGGAGCAGAGAAGTGGGAATTGTTGCAAAATGCCACAACTTACATCACAGCCGTTAGATGTAGATCTAATGGTCAGAAATGGCGGATGGCAGACACACCATCATCACCAACTGAGTCTTTTATAGGAGTAGGAGTAGAGAAAAAACCGAGTTGGTGATGATGGTGTGCCTGCCATCTTATAATATAGACTGTCTGATCTATATCTGACGGATAGAAAGCAAACAATGACAATTTTACAAAAGATACCCGCACCTCTCTCCACATTTACAGATAAGGCCTTGCCTCGTTCATCTGTATCTCCCACAACCTCATTGCTTAGCAATTAAAAAAGAAAGTCTCTGGAACAATCTGGCATGGTGGTCGCTGCCGGCGCCGTCCATCCCCATGCCTCCGCCCAGTCCGAGCACCAGTCACCACCATGCCCCACTCCTCCTCACCTTATCTATTATCTTTCTCGAGATATCATTATTTTGATGAAATGGTCGACATACCATTTTCCGATAAAATTCTCAAGATATCATTAGTTTTTACACATGTGATTACTCCTACATGGGTCAATCACAATAGGTGTTTTGTAAAAAAATGCATCTTGATGTTCCATGCAATGCACGGGCATCTTCCTAATTTTTCTACATATAATTCCAAACACCACGTAGACACGGTCTTTGACCATTTTACAACTATGTTAGTATCATTGTTAGTGGTCAGCCGGTGCAAGTTATAGCCCCGGGTGTTTTAACCTTTTTTAGTAATGATATCTGGCCATTGTTCGCCACGAGCTCAATCCTGGCAAATCCCACGTAACCGTCAGATTTCCATCCGACGGTGGCATGTTTTTAAGCCATAGTATTTGACAAAACCGCCACCCTTACACACGTATTGTAACTACGTCGCGGGCGTTTGCAACTGCCATGTCTCCCAGCGAATGTTTGCTGGGGATTGGAGTTAGCACTGATGGCGGTACGTAGTCATTCCACGCTCGGGCATTGAACTTTGTAACTATTTTAGATTAGAATATACTACTCCTCCAGTCCTACTCCACTACTACTCTACTCAAGCAAGTTAGGGCATAGCAGTAGGTACTATAGGGAGTACCAGTACTGTGGTCACTCAAGCAAGTTGTCTGGCATCAATATGACCCTACGTTGCTGGTACGTGTCTTGTAAGTCAAGAGGCGTGTTGTAGTAATCATCACTTGTCCACTTCCCGCAGCACATATTCGCTTCTCCATCTTTGTCCGCACATAATCTCGTCCAATCTTCCATCCCCACTAAGGCACCTCCCCCCTCGTCCGAATCCCAAGCACTAACAATGGCAGAACCGAGCAGCGTCCGCCGAAAGAGTGGCTGGAATTCACTCCCCACAAAGGTAATCAAGCTCATTGTTTCGCGTGTGGACAATCTCAGTACCATGCCGCTCGCTGCGTGCTCGTTGGGGCTGTACCATTTACTTAAAGCCCTCAGGCCGGAGCTTTTTAAGCCAGCTCCTTGCTTGCTGATGCCGCCTGATCTTCAGAAACAGCGTGTCACGCTGCATAACGATCGTAGGGTGGCGAGCATCAACCCCCTTCACTGCGATCCGATCCCCGTCACGCTCAACTACATTAACGGTACGTACTGGGTCGGCATGAACAGGTCTTGGATGGTGCTCGTTGACGGTCGCGGCAGCTGGATGCTCGTGGAGGTCTACACCTGGCAATTGATCCCCCTTCCTTCGATTAACACTGCACTGCTTTGGCAGCGCGGCCCAGAATACTCGGAATCTTACAGTAGCCAACATGATACCAAGTTTGATTTTCTCAAGGTTCTAATCTGCCAAGTGCCCACAAGATCTCTGAATTATAAAGACTTCAGGCTAATTGCGTTATTCAACCGCGGTCTCACCTATCTGACAGGTCACTGCGGTAAGTGGATAAATCTGCATGTCCATCACAGGATCATACATCCTCCATGGTTCTCTAATGCCATTGAACACAAGGGCTTCATTTACGCTGTCGACTCCTTCTATGGTTGGACGTATTGCTGGCCTACTCCAGTCATCGCTACAAACGGTTGTTACAGCAGTATGTTACTTTCCTATCATATCATGATGGCTTGCTTATATTACTGTCAACATTTACTGAAAAAATATTCATGCTCATAACATGATGTTCTTAAGATTGACTACATTAAGAGCCCTTTTTTATTTGACTCCAACTTGATATGATGTTGTAGGCCGCCTGGTGTCCCTACCCTTCCTAAACCCAGAACCTTTCAAAGAAAAGCGGCATGGTAGTTGCAGGTGGTTCTTGGCTCGATTAGACGATGGCAAACAATTGATGGTCGTTCACACGTACCGGACATGTTGTTTCGCGGAATACAATCACAGTCACTGCAAGGTCTTTGAGCAGGATTCCAGCTTCTCTGGGCCTTCAGGAATTTTTGACTGGAGGCTGATAAGTAGCCTTGGTACACGCTCCCTGTTTCTCGGACTGAATTATCCGATTAACCAGGAGATAACCGACGGTAAGGATCATGATGGCAGTGCGGTTTCGTTCAGCAGGCAAAACTGTGTGTACACAGCGTACCATGCGTCTCTGCATGCACCATACCATGATATGTGCCGCCATGCTCTACAGCCCAACGTAGGAGAGAGGGTCGCAAGTATCAGACTTCGACCTACTGGTTGGAGTTTCCCTTGTCAGGCACCCATCTAGTTCAAGCCGTCAGCCAATCTCCACAGCTTAATAAATAGTAACGTCTAACTGAGCCAGTTAGTTAGATGCGTACACTTGGTGTAGTAGGATCTTTATTTAGTTTGATGCATACACTTGTTCTTTTTGGTAGCCCTTTTGTAATGATGGTTGATGCTTGGTTTGGAAGAGAGAGTTGCGTCTTTACTCTTCTGGCCTGCTTACTGCTTCTATTGGACCCCTAGCCCTGGTTGCTGTTGCTGCTATTTTCAATGTACAATTAGTAGTATATTTTGTCTGTTGGTTGAATAAATGTGTTGTTAGAATGACAAACACAATGTTTTGGAAGTCGTTACACGGTCTGATCCTTTAGTGCCCCGTACCGTACGTAGTACATACTATTTTTTGGTACGGAACACATTTTCCACTTGTTGATAACATGCAGCCCACTGATGAAGGCCCAATAGAGAAGCCCATAATTAACTGGAAGGGAGGCTCTCACATGAATCCGGCCCAGGTACATGCTCATGTTCCCCTAGACATAATTAAATAAATAAAGAAAGAAAGAAAGCTAAATGCTCATGCACCACTTCTTTAAACTCACGATTTAACATGAGGATATTATTTCCTATCATAGTGTCGTTACATTCAGTCGATATTATTCTTAGGCAAAGATAGCGACCAGTCTTCTTTCTCCCACCATTTTCTTCCTGCAACCAGTGGACCCATGCAAATCGTAGTCAATGTCGTAAATAGTTCCGGTCCATTTTTTTAATAAGAATGTCCAACCCAGCCCAGCACATTGGCGACGGCACTTTATCCTCCGCCTTGGTGCGCTCGCCGCGGCGCCGCCGTCCGGCCCTGTCAACATAGTGAATCGGGAGAGGAATGTAGTTGTGAGTATGACAGTACGGACCCACCAGGTCCACTCCTGAACACAAGCAAGCGCCTCTTTTACTACTCAGATCCACCCCTCGTTTTTTTACTCTAATCCACCCTGCTGATATCTGGGACCCACATCATTTTCAACGTATAGTCAATTAACGACAGAATTGCACAACTTTTTTGAGTAGTAATTCAGAGGAGCGGGCTATAAACTGGGGTGTGCGGTCTCTACGGCCCGTCTAACAATATGACCATCCCAACAGTTTTTTCTTTGGGAAAATAGGTAGCCCAATATTTCTTTTTGAAGAATACCCAAGCTAGGCCTATTTGTTTTCTTCGACTTACTGGGCTGCAAATCTTTCACGACAAGGAGGGATGCATTCCGGCCTGGCCAAAGAGTATGGTCAGTGTCTGTTAAAAGTAATATCAAAGGGGTTGAAAATTCCAAAAAAAATAGCAAATGGGAAATTAGTTTCTTTTTTGTTTTTGTTCTTCACAGATATTTTATATTTCATTGGATTTAACATGACATGTTACTAATTTATTTTTAAATTTGTTTTACTATGGCTACTAATTTTTGGATTAAAAATATTTTGTTCCCAGCAAAAATTTGCGACTTTTCAAAATTTTGCACATATTTAGTTCAATTTTTTAACCCTGGTACTGACCAGAAAATGGGCAGCAATTCTAAAAATGGAAAATGGGCTGCAATAAATTCCATATGAATTAGAAAATGAGTAAAAATTATAAAAATAATAGCAAATGGGTTGTACATGCCACAGATTTCAAGGCTGACTTGTTTACGCAAGGCTTTGTCAGTCAACACACGATTCTAGCAGCAATGACTATTGGATGTCCATTCAACGGCCGACGTGCTTCTTCAATCTCTGATCTTCCTGCTCCAGTCGCCTAAACTAGCACCGGCGGGACTGCCTGCTCCCACCTCTTGTGGCCCGCTGTGATGCGGCGCGGGCTTCACGGGCCCACCCTACTCCCTCCGCTGGCCTGGCTGCATGCAATCAACTGCCTCCTTATTACGCGAAAAAAATGATTCCTCCCACTGACATTTGGGGCGCACCAGTTGGGAGGCTGACCTGTGGGCCTACTAAGTTGACACGTACGCAGGGCTTGTCAACTTAGTCAACAAATGATTCTAGCAGCAGTGACCGTTGCATTTGAATCGAACGGTCCTAGTGCTTCTTCAATCGCTACTCTTCTTGCACCAGCCGCCGAAACCAGCGCTGACGAGACCTCCCACTGACATCTGGGGCGCACCAGTTGGGAGGCTGACCTGTGGGCCTACTAAGTTGACACGTACGCAGGGCTTGTCAACTTAGTCAACAAATGATTCTAGCAGCAGTGACCGTTGCATTTGAATCGAACGGTCCTAGTGCTTCTTCAATCGCTACTCTTCTTGCACCAGCCGCCGAAACCAGCGCCGACGAGACCGCCTGCTCCTGCCTCCCGTGGCCGGCTGTGCTGCCGCAGAAGCCTCACCACCCCCTACTACTCCCACCGCTGGCCAGGCCCTGCGGCTACGGCAGCCTCACACCGCAGCCGAACCAATGAACCCTCGTACTCCTCTCCGCGTGAGCATCCACTACCGCGTCTTCCCCAGCTCCGCATCATCCTTTCCTAGGCCTCGCCATCGTCGACCGCCCTGGTGCTCTCGGCGCGGCGTGGTCAACGTGGTCAAGGAATGACTTCCATCAGAAGAGTATTGTACGTGGAGAGGCTCATAGCTGGGTCCATGGCCGCAGCAAGGAAGTGCCTCCTTATTACACGGAAAATAATGATTCCTCCACCTAACATCGGGACCCACCAGACGAGCCATCATATTTCGCGAAAAAATGTTTCCCCCCTGACTGCTGGGACCCACCAGCTACATCTTCGCACGCAAGGAAGTGTGTCCATATTGCAGGCAAAAAAACGATTCACCCCCTGACTGCTGGGACCCACAAGCTACAACTTCACACAAGGAAGTGCCTGACAGTCGGGTCCCACCCGGTCGAAGCGTACGTAGCGTTGTCATTCTGGTCGTGAATGTGTACATACATACTGGTCGATGTAGAGGGGCGCACGTGTGATAGTAGAGGCGCACACGTAGCATGTACACGTACGTACAGCGGCCAGGATGCAAGAAAGTAAATACGGCCACATACGTACATACTGGCGGGGTCTCGAACGCCTACTCGCGCATACATATGGCTAGGGCTCGTGTACATGGCTGGGTCGGAACGGAGAAACGGCGCCTTCGTCGTGTTCATGGGGAGCCAACCGGCTGGGTCGGAACGGAATGCGTCATCGTGTTCATCTGGAGCCAACCGGCTTGGACGGAACAGGCGATGGAAATGAGGCCTGGCGTACCGTAGAACGAAGAAAACGACCTTGTGTTCGACCGGCCACGGTGGAAACGGGATCCTGTTCATCGGGAGGGGTCTGGCGTACCACAAACGGACCTCCTATGGTCGAAACGGGTCCTGTTGATCGGGACGGGTGTGGCGTACCGCAAAACGGAGGAAACGGACTTGTGTTGGAGCGCTACGGTCGAAACGGGGGTCCTGTACATCGGGAGGGTGTGGTGTACCGCAAAACGGGACTCCACAAGATACTGTTCATCTCCACTGATACGTCTCCAACGTATCTATAATTTTTGATTGCTCCATACTATGTTATCTACTGTTTTGGGCAATATTGGGCTTTATTATCCACTTTTATATTATTTTTGGGACTAATCTATTAACCGGAGGCCCAGCCCAGATTTGCTATTTTTTGCCTATTTTAGTCTTCCGAAGAAAAGGAATATCAAACGGAGTCGAAACGAACGAAATCAACTGGAGAAGTTATTTTTGGAAGGAAAGCTACCGGATGGACTTGGACCCCACGTCAGGAGCCAAGGGAGGTGCTCACGAGGGTGGGGGGCGCCCCCCTAGGGCGCGGCCCCTGCCTCGTGGGCCCCCCTAAGCTCCACCGACGTACTTCCTGCACCCATATATGCTCACGTGCCATAAAACTTCCAGAACAGAGATTAGATCGGGAGTTCCGCCGCCAGAAGCCTCCGTAGCCACCGAAAACCAATCTAGACCCGTTCTGGCACCCTACCGGAGGGGGCAATCCTTCTCCGGTGGCCATCTTCATCATCCCGGTGCTCTCCATGACGAGGAGGGAGTAGTTCTCCCTCGAGGCTGAGGGTATGTACCAGTAGCTATGTGTTTGATCTCTCTCTCGTGTTCTTGAGGTGATACGATCTTGATGTATCGCGAGCTTTGCTATTATAGTTGGATCTTATGTTTCTCCTCCCCCTCTTCTCTCTTGTAATGAATTGAGTTTCCCCTTTTGAAGTAATCGTATCGGATTGAGTCTTTAAAGATTTGAGAACACTTGATGTATGTCTTGCGTGGGATACCCGTGGTGACAATGGGGTATTCTATTGATCCACTTGATGTATGTTTTGGTGATCAACTTGCGGGTTCTGCCCATGAACCTATGCATAGGGGTTGGCACACGTTTTCGTCGTGATTCTCCGGTAGAAACTTTGGGGCACTCTTTGAGGTCCTTTGTGTTGGTTGAATAGATGAATATGAGATTGTGTGACGCATATCGTATAATCATACCCACGGATACTTGAGGTGACATTGGAGTATCTAGGTGACATTAGGGTTTTGGTTGATTTGTGTCTTAAGGTGTTATTCTAGTACGAACTCTAGGGCTGTTTGTGACACTTATAGGAATAGCCCAACGGATTGATTGGAAAGAATAACTTTGAGGTGGTTTCGTACCCTACCATAATCTCTTCATTCGTTCTCCGCTATTAGTGACTTTGAAGTGACTCTTTGTTGCATGTTGAGGGATAGTTATGTGGTCCAATTATGTTATTATTGTTGAGGGAACTTGCACTAGTGAAAGTATGAACCCTAGGCCTTGTTTCAACACATTGCAATACCGTTTACGCTCACTTTTACCATTAGTTACCTTGCTGTTTTTATATTTTTAGATTACAAAAACCTTTATCTACCATCCATATACCGCTTGTATTACCATCTCTTTGCCGAACTAGTGCACCTATGCAATTTACCATTGTATTGGGTGTGTTGGGGACACAAGAGACTCTTTGTTATTTGGTTGCAGGGTTGCTTCAGAGAGACCATCTTCATCCTACGCCTCCTACGGATTGATAAACCTTAGGTCATCCACTTGAGGAAAATTTGCTACTGTCCTACAAACCTCTGCACTTGGAGGCCCAACAACGTCTACAAGAAGAAGGTTGTGAAGTAGACATCAAGCTCTTTTCTGGAGCCGTTGCCGGGGAGGTGAGTGCTTCAAGGTATATATTTAGATCTTGCAATCGAGTCTTTTAGTTTCTTGTTTTATCACTAGTTTAGTTTATAAAAGAAAATTACAAAAAAAATGGAATTGAGTTTGCCTCATACGCTTCATCTTTTTAATATCTTTCGTGAGTATGATGGAAAGGAGAATTGTGCCAAAGTGTTAGAAGAAGAATGCATTAAAATGTTTGGCACTAAATATTTGAATGATGAGCATGATTGCAATGTTGTTAGTATGAATTCCTTGAATATCCATGATGCCAATGACATGCAAAGCCACAAGCTTGGGGAAGCTATGTTTGATGAAGATGATATTTTTGTCCCCCAAGTTTTGATGAGCAAATTTATTATGATGAAAGCATGCCTCCTATCTATGATGATTATTGTGATGACACGTATGCTTTAAATAATAATGATAACCATGAAACTTGTCATCTTGATCTTAATTTTCAATCACATGATAGTTATTTTGTGAGTTTTCTCACACTATTATTCATGAAAAGAATGCTTTAGGTGCTGGTTATATTGTTGAATTCATTCATGATGCTACTGAAAATGTCAGGACCCCGATTCCAAGTCACATCGATCTAGCCGGTAACACCTCATATCACTTTGCGGCCTCACGCACGGTATCCCACGGGTGTCGCCTTACCATGGCCCAGGACCATTTGCGCCTTTTGGCTCACGTATATGATTAGTGTCGCTAGCATCCATATGACAGAGAACCCGGGCCGACATGGCTAGTCATGAACCCCAAGTGGCACAGACCTATGGAAACAGGCATACATGAATCACATCGAGCATGTCGGTCATCAGCGATTGATTCCGGGCTGTAGCATTGGGCTAACAGGACTCCGGGGAACCCGGGCTATAGCAGGCTAGGCAGGACTCCGGAAGTCACAGTGTGACATTTCCCCGAAGGGACAGACATAGGAACGAAGTGAAACACATGCCGGCCAGTCAAGTGTCCTGAACAGCAGTGCTAGGCTAGCAGGACTCCGGTGAACCGGGTTGTAGCGGACTACTATGGCTCGAGGAACACTAGACTACATTTCCCCATAAGAAAGGCTGCCAAGGATAAACAACTAGATTGTCGGATCCCACTCATACCAAGCATTTCAATCATACACACAATATGCCCGATATGAGTACATACAACATGGCATCACAACAAAACTCTACAACTCAAGTACTTTATTTAAAGGCTCCACAGAGCCATACATAACATGTTCATACAGATAGGGGTCACATGACTCGACACTCAAGTCATACAAACATACAAGCACAAGCGGAAGCGACTAGTCTGAGTACAGACTCTAGAAAGAAAGAAGGCTTCTCGAAGCTTGTCTATCTACATAGGGCCCTTCATGGCCAGGATCACCACCTGGGTGGCTAGTCACTCGTCGACGTCAAGGTCTACGTAGAACCCATCGGAGGGGGCGGTGTTGTCGTCTGAAAACAGTAATTAAGCAAACATGAGTACAATGGTACTCAGCAAGTCTTACACCAGAACCTACTATACATGCTTATTCTCAAGAAGGTGGTGGGGTTAATGCAGCAAGCCAGCTTTGACTCTTGGCTAAGCTATCCTACGGAACTTCACCAGTAAAATAGTTTTCGCACACGAGTCCACTACTCACCAACACAATACTCCACCGGGGATCCTCCCTCGTCATCCTACGAGAGGGCCATCCTCGGTACTCACACTTATCTTGAGTCTTTTATTAGTACCCATTAACTTGTCTATGAACTGTATAGGCAACCAAGTAGTCCTTTACCGTGGACGCGGCTATTCGAATAGTTTTATACCCTGCAGGGGTGTACTTCTTCATACACGCTTTCACCACTTACCGCCGTTTACACGACATGTACTCGGCAACCTTCAAGCGGAAGCCCAGCGAGGGTGTCGGCCACGGCCTACCTAAACACTTAAGTCTCTAGTCCAGGTTTATCGCCTATCCAGGTTCCATCCGCAGGGAGTCCGGCCGAGGTTTCCACATACGGCCCCGAACGATGTGAACAGGGATCCCGAGACACCAAACGGGTGACTCGGTACACCGTGCCACGGTGTATCTACCGCAACATAGCCCACCCCTAGGGCTAGCGCTATGCACGGCCGCCAACACATAACCTACAAACACTAGAAACTATTTGCAACTCCTGGACAGAGTACTAGGGTGGTTAAGAAGCCGAGAGGGTCAATTAAGGATCCCAATGCATGGTAGTAGCTGAATCTTAAATCACACATACAGATCTTAGTTTTTAGGGACGGCCTCAATGAAACAACCCACCATGTACTCCTACATGGCCTCTCATCGATACCTTTACCAAAACATGTTCAACACATCCCTCACATTACCGGCATAAGCATTTCACTCTGGCCCATCACCCAGATGAACCAGACCTGACACAACTCTAAGCATAGCAGGCATAGCAAGGTAGGAATCACATACATGGCTCAGTCAACTCCTACACATGCTAGTGGGTTTCATCTAGTTACTGTGGCAATGACATGCCATGCAGAGGATAAGTGTTCAACTACCGTAGCACACAGCAGTTTGAATCGCGTTGTCTTAATGCAGTAAACAAGAGCAGAAGCGAGAACATGGGTTTGTATCGGAATGATCAATGGTTGCTTGCCTAATGGAGTGGTAGTGGGATACTGCCCTTCAGTTGGATACTCGTGAATATCCTTGGAGGCAGAACCTACCACGAAGAACACATCGGAACACAATCAACACATGACGATATGCAACAATATGATGCATGCTATGACATGGCAATATGAATGTGTCTTGGCCTAATGCAAGCTATAACAGAAAGGAATGGACTCATTTGAATCAAAGATTCAAATATTAGCTCATTAAACATGGCCTTAATAGTGCATTTCCTTATTATGCTTAAACAGCAAGGTAAACTTGTTTTGTCATGCATGAAACCATTACAGAACGATATATTGAATTTTTCTGATCATTTTTCATATATAAATCTTTGCATTTGGAGCTATGGTTGATTTTCTATGATTTTTAGAAGTTTTAACTATTTTCTGGAAATTCCTGAATAAAAATAAATCCAGAAAAAGCATTACTGCGTCAGCATTGCGTCATGCTGACCTCAGCGGGTCAAAGGCGCCAGCCCAGGTCAAACCTGACTGGTGGGCCCCTTCTGTCAGCCTCTCAGCTAATTAACAGGATTAGATTAACACTAATTAGCTGTCAGTGGAGCATGGGCCCACATGTCAGTGACTGATTTAATTAAAATTAATTAAAACTAATCCTAAATTAGTTAGCAAACTGGCCCCACCTGTCATAGACTTAGGGGGGTCTACCTGGGCCCACCCAGGAGTCAAACTGGGTCAAACTCGCCGGCGACTCGACGCCGGCGAGGCCCGAGACGGTGGCACAGCTCAGAAAACGCCCATAGGGCACAGGCGAGGCCGTTCTTGGGCTCGTTGGAGAGCTCTTGCAGTCGCGCATCTAGTGGTGGTGGAGGCCGGGCCTACGGTGGCCGGAGACGACGACGGCGAGCTCCAAGGCGGCGGCCGGAGTTCGGCCATGTGCGGGGAGTGGGCTGCAGCGTGCAAACACGGAAACCGAAGCGCTAGCGAGGCACTACGCGATGCGGCAAGCACGTTGCATAGCACGGGAGGACCAAATGGTTGCCGGAGCGGCGCCGGCGACGAGCTCGAGCGGAGACGAGCTTCGGCCATGGTGGAACTATGGCCTAGAGGGTGCAAACGCGTGGGAAAGAAGAGGGGAAAGGCGGCGGAGCTCACAGGGAGGTCGATGAGCAGCTCAGTGGGCTCGGGGGTGACTGGAGCGAGGCGAATCGATGAACGGCGTTCGGCGGGTACCGAGGTTGAAGACGATTCGATGGCGGCGATGCAGGGCCTCCGGCGATGCGTGGCTCGGTGGGGAGGGCGAGGGCATCGCGGCGGAGCTTCTGGACAGGTCAGAGAGGCGAGGGGGTGAGGGAGAGCGCGACTACGGCGGTGAGACAGCGACAAGCTCGTCGGCCATGGTGCGGGAGAGGGTGAGGGAGACGAGGGGAGAGTGAGCGAGGATGAGAGGGGGGCGTGGGGGTCACGTGGCACCCCTAGGCGTCTCCAAGCGTCGGCGGAAGCAGGAGGTGGCCGGCGTGTGGCCGCGGGCGCCGGCCACGCGCTCCGCGTCCTTCTGGCGCGAGGAGGACGATGACTCGCAGAGCCAGTAGGCTGGGCCGAGCCAGGTGGCTGGGCCAGCACAGGTAACGCCCGGGTGGGCTTCCCTCTCTCTCTCTCTCTCTCTCTTTTTATTTGTTTCTGTTTTTCTAATTAACTGCAACTGTTGGGCTTTAAATAAAATACTAAAACGTTTCCAAAAATCCTGAAAATAATTGTGGGCTCTGTTTAGATTATTTCCAACAGCAAACATTTATTTCCAGGATTATTTGAGCATTTAAATTATTTTATAGCATTTAAATGCCCAAATTCAAATACTTATGATTTAATTCAATGACCTTCTATTGACCTAGAAAATTGTGCACCAATTTTGCCAGAGGTTTTAACCCAAGACAAGGAGGGTGAACTTTTTAGAAGGGCATTTCAGGTTCATTGAAAATAATTTTAGTAAACCCTAGTTGTTTCCAGGGGGGTGTTGGGGGTTTCTGCTTTCCCCATTTCAAATTTAAGAGAAATTTAAACATGATGCACACTCTAATGCTTGAACTAGCTAGGGTGTGACAACTCACCCCCACTCAAAAGAATCTCGTCCCGAGATTTAGGATCCTCCGGGAAGAAGGTGGGGTACTCAAGTCAAAGACGATCCTCCCTTTCCCAAGTGGCTTCTTTCTCGGAATGGTGTGACCATTGAACCTTGAGAAACTTGATATTCTGACGTCGAGTGGTTCGCTCGGCCTGATCAAGGATACGAATGGGATATTCCCGATAGGAGAGGTTATCTTGTAGATCAAGCGTTTCGTGGTCCACTCCACGGATAGGATCCGCGAAGCAACGCCTGAGTTGTGAAACGTGGAAGACATTGTGAACTCTGGAAAGATGCGGAGGTAGTTCCAATTGGTAGGCAACTTCTCCTCGTTTGGCAAGAATGCAAAAGGGTCCAATGTAACGAGGGGCCAATTTGCCTTTGATACCGAAATGATGGGTTCCCTTTAACGGAGTAACCCGAAGGTAAGCCTTTTCGTCGACTTCATAAGTCATAGGCTTATGTTTACGATCATATTGACTCTTTTGACGAGATTGGGCTGTTTTCAATTTCTCACGAATAACGTGAACCTGCTCTTCTGCTTCCTGAATCATATCCGGGCCAAAGAGTTGTCTTTCCCCGGTTTCTAACCAATTAAGAGGCGTTCGACATTTTCGTCCATAGAGAACTTCGAAAGGAGCCTTGCCCAAGCTGGCTTGATAACTATTGTTATAAGCAAACTCCGCGAATGGAAGGCATTTCTCCCAACTCATTCCGAACGAGATGACAGAAGCTCGGAGCATATCTTCCAGAATTTGATTGACTCGCTCTACTTGATCACTTGATTGAGGATGGAAGGCAGTACTAAAAGAGAGACGAATTCCCATAGCATTTTGGAAACTTTCCCAAAATCGAGAGGTGAAGAGACTCGCATGGTCTGAGTTAATTTCCAATGGAACACCATGAAGAGACACTATTCGGGAGATGTATAAATCGGCTAGCTGGCTAGCGGTGATACTCTCACGAACAGGTAGAAAGTGGGCTACTTTGGAAAGACGGTCGATCACGACGAAGATGGCATTATTCCCTCTCTTGGTCCTGGGAAACCCAGTGATGAAATCCATATTGATTTTATCCCATTTCCATTCGGGAATAGCCAAAGGTTGAAGAGTGCCAGCAGGCCGTTGATGCTCTGCTTTAACACGACGACAAACGTCGCAATTAGCAATGTATTGAGCGATTTCTCTCTTCATCCTAGTCCACCAAAACCTCTGGCGTAGGTCTTGATACATTTTAGTACTACATGGATGAATGGTGAGAGGGGATTCATGAGCTTCCTTAAGGATCAACTGGCGCAGATGTTGTTTCTTGGGAACCACCAAACGGTTCTCGAAGAAGACAGCACCTCGCTCATCCATGGAGAAACATTTAGCAACTCCGCTAGCGATGTTTTCCTTAATCCGGGATATGCTCTTATCATACCGCTGGGCGGTTATGATTTGATCCATAAGGGTAGGTTTCGCCACCAGGGTGGATAGGAATCCTCGAGGAACAATGTGAAGGTTAAGCCTACGGAATTCCTCATGGAGAGGTGGTTGACTCTGTTGTAACATCAAGTTGTTACAATAGGATTTACGGCTTAGTGCATCATCCATGACATTGGCTTTGCCCGGGGTGTAAGTTATTCCTAAGTCGTAATCCGAGATCAACTCAACCCAACATCTTTGCCTGAGATTCAAGTCTGGTTGGGTGAAGATATATTTCAAACTTTGGTGATCGGTGAAGATCTCGCAATGATTACCGAGGAGGTAATGTCGCCAGGTTTTAAGTGCATGGACTACAGCTGCAAGCTCTAGATCATGTGTGGGATAATTTTCCTCATGTGGGTGTAATTGCCGTGAAGCATAGGCAATTACCTGACGATCCTGCATGAGTATGCAACCTAGTCCTTGTCGCGAGGTGTCGCAATAGATAATAAAGTCCTTGGAGAAATCTGGTGGTACCAGTACGGGAGCAGATGTCAGGCGTCTTTTCAGTTCCTGAAAGCTGAACTCGCACTGGGGAGTCCACTCGAACTTTTTATCTTTCTTGAGGAGTTCAGTTAGAGGTTTAGCAACCTTGGAGAAATTCTCGACGAAGCGGCGGCAATAGCTCGCTAAGCCAAGGAAACTCTGAACTTGCTTGACCGTCTCAGGTGGAGTCCAATCAAGGACGGCTTGAACTCGCTCGGGATTGATAGCAATACCCTTGCCAGAGATTACATGGCCTAGATAGGTCACTTCTGGCAACCAAAATTCACGCTTGGAGAATTTGGCATAAAGGCGATGCTCTCGAAGTTTCATCAATACCAGCCTTAGATGTTCGGCATGTTCCTCTTCATTCTTGGAGTAGATGAGTATGTCATCGAGGTATACCACGATGAATTTATCCAAGTACTCCATGAAAACCGAGTTCATTAACCAAGAGAAGGTAGTTGGGGCATTGGTTAAACCGAAGGACATGACAGTGTACTCGTATTGGCCATAACGAGTAACAAAGGCCGTTTTGGGAATGTCCCCGTTCCTGATTTTGATTTGATGGTAGCCCAACCTCAAATCCATCTTGGAAAAGACTGAGGATCCAGCGAGCTGATCATACAGATCGTTAATCCTAGGAAGCGGGTATTTGTTCTTGATGGTGACCAGGTTGACAGGGCGGTAGTCCACAACCATTCGATCCGTTCCATCCTTCTTCTTGACGAAGAGGACGGGGCAAGCCCAAGGAGAGGAACTAGGACGGATGAAACCCTTTTTCAAGGACTCATCGAGTTGGTTCTTAAGCTCGGCTAGTTCTAAGGGTGCCATCTTGTAGGGTCTTCTAGAAATTGGCACGGTTCCCGGAACAAGGTCTATCACAAACTCGACATCCCTGTCAGGTGGAACACCTAGCAGTTCTTCTGGAAAGACATCCGGAAAGTCTCAGACTATCATAGAAGTATGATCGGGCACGTCGAGGCACCGGGTCAGGCGAACCACTTGGTTTTGAACACGGTTGGCCATCTGAAAGCACAACCACAATGCAAAGACATCAGAATTTCTAGGGAAAATTGGACAGCATAAAAACTGTAAATGCTCAGAAAAAGATTTGAGACATCCACAACAGTTTGCAATACCACTCAACAACATCATATCAAGATTCTGATCTAATTAGCAACATACTAAAATAGTAGAAACTGAACTGGGGCTTGTAGCATCAATCCTATAAGCTACTACGGATTAGTAACACGTGAACCTGATAGAAGGAGAGAGCCTAGTCCTTAACCCACGTTGAATGAGAAGAGAATGACTCAGATCAGAAGCATAGGGTAAAGGAGTAAAAGAGCCTCACGTTCCCTCCCACAATCAATTCCCCTACATATAACTAAAGCATTTCTAGACTCGACATCGACCAGTTTGGCTCAACGAACCTACAGGCAGTCCAGCTCTGATGCCAACGCTGTCAGGACCCCGATTCCAAGTCACATCGATCTAGCCGGTAACACCTCATATCACTTTGCGGCCTCACGCACGGTATCCCATGGGTGTCGCCTTACCATGGCCCGGGACCGTTTGCGCCTTTTGGCTCACGTATATGATAGTGTTGCTAGCATCCATATGACAGAGAACCCGGGCCGACATGGCTAGTCATGAACCCAAAGCGGCACAGACCTATGGAGACAGGCATACATGAATCACATCGAGCATGTCGGTCATCAGCGATTGATTCCGGGCTGTAGCACTGGGCTAACAGGACTCCGGGGAACCCGGGCTGTAGCAGGCTAGGCAAGACTCCGGAAGCCACAGCGTGACATTTCCCCGAAGGGACAGACATAGGAACGAAGTGAAACATATGCCGGCCAGTCAAGTGTCCTGAACAGTAGTGCTAGGCTAGCAGGACTCCGGTGAACCGGGCTGTAGCGGACTACTATGGCTCGAGGAACACTAGACTACATTTCCCCATAAGAAAGGCTGCCAAGGATAAACAACTAGATTGTCGGATCCCACTCATACCAAGCATTTCAATCATACACACAATATGCCCGATATGAGTACATACAACATGGCATCACAACAAAACTCTACAACTCAAGTACTTTATTTAAAGGCTCCAGGGAGCCATACATAACATGTTCATACAGATAGGGGTCACATGACCCGACACTCAAGTCATACAAACACACAAGCACAAGCGGAAGCTACTAGTCTGAGTACAGACTCTAGAAAGAAAGAAGGCTTCTCGAAGCCTGTCTATCTACATAGGGCCCTCCATGGCCAGGATCACCACCTGGGTGGCTAGTCACTCGTCGACGTCAAGGTCTACGTAGAACCCATCGGAGGGGGCGGTGTTGTCGTCTGAAAACAGTAATTAAGCAAACATGAGTACAACGGTACTCAGCAAGTCTTACATCAGAACCTACTATACATGCTTATTCTCAAGAAGGTGGTGGGGTTAATGCAGCAAGCCAGCTTTGACTCTTGGCTAAGCTATCCTACGGAACTTCACCAGTAAAATAGTTTTCGCACACGAGTCCACTACTCACTAACACAATACTCCACCGGGGATCCTTCCTCGTCATCCTACGAGAGGGCCATCCTCGGTACTCACACTTATCTTGAGTCTTTTATTAGTACCCATTAACTTGTCTATGAACTGTATAGGCAACCAAGTAGTCCTTTACCGCGGACGCGGCTATTCGAATATATACCCTGCAGGGGTGTACTTCTTCATACACGCTTTCACCACTTACCGCCATTTACACGACATGTACTCGGCAACCTTCAAGCGGAAGCCCAGCGAGGGTGTCGGCCATGGCCTACCTAAACACTTAAGTCTCTAGTCCAGGTTTATCGCCTATTCAGGTTCCATCCACAGGGAGTCCGGCCGAGGTTTCCACATACGACCCCGAACGATGTGAACAGGGATCCCGAGACACCAAACGGGTGACTCGGTACACCGTGCCATGGTGTATCTACCGCAACATAGCCCACCCCTAGGGTCAGGGCTATGCACGGCCGCCAACACATAACCTACAAACACCAGAAACTATTTGCAACTCCTGGACAGAGTACTAGGGTGGTTAAGAAGCCGAGAGGGTCAATTAAGGATCCCAATGCATGGTAGTAGCTGAATCTTAAATCACACATACAGATCTCAGTTCTTAGGGATGGCCTCAATGAAACAACCCACCATGTACTCCTACATGGCCTCTCATCGATACCTTTACCAAAACATGTTCAACACATCCCTCACATTACCGGCATAAGCATTTCACTCTGGCCCATCACCCAGATGAACCAGACCTGACACAACTCTAAGCATAGCAGGCATAGCAAGGTAGGAATCACATACATGGCTCAATCAACTCCTACACATGCTAGTGGGTTTCATCTAGTTACTGTGGCAATGACAGGTCATGCAGAGGATAAGGGTTCAACTACCATAGCACACAGCAGTTTGAATCGCGTTGTCTTAATGCAGTAAACAAGAGCAGAAGCGAGAACATGGGTTTGTATCGGAATGATCAATGGTTGCTTGCCTGATGGAGTGGTAGTGGGATACTTCCCTTCAGTTGGATACTCGTGAATATCCTCGGAGGCAGAACCTACCACGAAGAACACATCGGAACACAATCAACACATGACGATATGCAACAATATGATGCATGCTATGACATGGCAATATGAATGTGTCTTGGCCTAATGCAAGCTATAACAGAAAGGAATGGACTCATTTGAATCAAAGATTCAAATATTAGCTCATTAAACATGGCCTTAATAGTGCATTTCCTTATTCTGCTTAAACAGCAAGGTAAACTTGTTTTGTCCTGCATGAAACCATTACAGATGGATAGATTGAATTTTTCTGATCATTTTTCATATATAAATCTTTGCATTTGGAGCTATGGTTGATTTTCTATGATTTTTAGAAGTTTTAACTATTTTCTGGAAATTCCTGAATAAAAATAAATCCAGAAAAAGCATTACTGCGTCAGCATTGCGTCATGCTGACCTTAGCGGGTCAAAGGCGCCAGCCCAGGTCAAACCTGACTGGTGGGCCCCTTCTGTCAGCCTCTCAGCTAATTAACAGGATTAGATTAACACTAATTAGCTGTCAGTGGGGCCTGGGCCCACATGTCAGTGACTGATTTAATTAAAATTAATTAAAATTAATCCTAAATTAGTTAGCAAACCAGCCCCACCTGTCATAGACTCAGGGGGTCTACCTGGGCCCACCCAGGAGTCAAACTGGGTCAAACTCGCCGGCGACTCGACGCCGGCGAGGCCCGAGACGGTGGCGCAGCTCGGAAAATGCCCACAGGGCACGGACGAGGCCGTTCTTGGGCTCGTTAGAGAGCTCTTGCAGTCGCGCATCTAGTGGTGGTGGAGGCCGGGCCTACAGTGGCCGGAGACGACGACGGCGAGCTCCAAGGCGGCGGCCGGAGTTCGGCCATGTGCGGGGAGTGGGCTGCGGCGTGCAAACACGGAAACCGCAGCGCTAGCGAGGCACTATGCGATGCGGCAAGCACGTTGCATAGCACGGGAGGACCAAATGGTCGCGTGAGCGGCGCCGGCGACGAGCTCGAGCGGAGACGAGCTTCGGCCATGGTGGAACTATGGCCTAGAGGGTGCAAACGCGTGGGAAAGAAGAGGGGAAAGGCGGCGGAGCTCACAGGGAGGTCGATGAGCAGCTCAGTGGGCTCGGGGGCGACCGGAGCGAGGCGAATCGATGAACGGCGTCCGGCGGGTATCGAGGTTGAAGACGATCCGATGGCGGCGATGCAGGGCCTCCGGCGATGCGTGGCTCGGTGGGGAGGGCGAGGGCGTCGCGGTGGAGCTTCTGGACAGGTCAGAGAGGCGAGGGGGTGACGGAGAGCGCGACTACGGCAGTGAGACGGCGACAAGCTCGTCGGCCATGGTGCGGGAGAGGGTAAGGGAGATGAGGGGAGAGTGAGCGAGGATGAGAGGGGGACGTGGGGGTCACGTGGCACCCCTAGGCGTCTCCAGGCGTCGGCGGAAGTAGGAGGTGGCCGGCGTGTGGCCGCGGGCGCCGGCCACGCGCTCCGCGTCCTTCTGGCGCGAGGAGGACGATGACTGGCAGAGCCAGTAGGCTGGGCCGAGCCAGGTGGCTGGGCCAGCACAGGTAAGGCCCGGGTGGGCTTCCCTCTCTCTCTCTCTCTCTCTCTCTCTCTCTCTCTCTTTATTTGTTTCTGTTTTTCTAATTAACTGCAGCTGTTGGGCTTTAAATAAAATACTAAAACGTTTCCAAAAATCCTGAAAATAATTGTGGGCTCTGTTTAGATTATTTCCAATAGCAAACATTTATTTCCAGGATTATTTGAGCATTTAAATTATTTTATAGCATTTAAATGCCCAAATTCAAATACTTATGATTTAATTCAATGACCTTCTATTGACCTAGAAAATTGTGCACCAATTTTGCCAGAGGTTTTAACCCAAGACAAGGAGGGTGAACTTTTTAGAAGGGCATTTCAGGTTCATTGAAAATAATTTTAGTAAACCCTAGTTGTTTCCAGGGGGGTGTTGGGGGTTTCTACTTTCCCCATTTCAAATTTAAGAGAAATTTAAACATGATGCACACTCTAATGCTTGAACTAGCTAGGGTGTGACAGAAAATTACTATGAGGGAGGAACATATGCTTGTAGGAATTGCAATAATATCAAGTTTCCTCTCTACGTGCTTAAAGTTTTGAAGTTATGCTTGTTTTGCCTCCCTGTGCTAGTTGATTATTGTTCCCACAAGTTGTTTGCTCACAAAATCCCTATGCATAGGAAGTATGTTAGACTTAAATGTGCTAGTCATATTCTTCAAGATGCTCTCTTTATGCTACAATTCTTATCCTTTATGTGAGCATCATTGAAATCATCATGCCTAGCTAGGGGCGTTAAACGATAGTGCTTGTTGGGAGGCAACCCAATTTTATTTTAGTTCCTTGCTTTTTGCTCCTGTTTAGTAATAAATAATTCATCTAGACTCTGTTTAGATATAGTTTTATGCTTTTAATTAGTGTTTGTGCCAAGTAGAACCGTTGGGAAGACTTGGGGAAAGTCTTGTTGATCATGCTGTAAAAACAGAAACTTTAGCACTCACGAGAATTGCTGCCATTTTTATTTTAAAAGTGCTATTTAGTTAATTATTTTTGCAGATGATTAATAGATAAATTACTCAGGTCCAGAAATTTATTTGATAATTTTATGAGTTCCAGAAGTATATGTTTGATTCAGATTACTACAGACTGTTCTGTTTTTGACAGATTCTGTTTTTCGTGTGTTGTTTGCTTATTTTGATGAATCTATGGCTAGTAAAATATTTTATAAACCATAGAGAAGTTGGAATACAGTATGTTTAACACCAATATAAATAATGAGTTCATTACAGTACCTTGAAGTGGTGATTTATTTTCTTATACTAACGGAGCTTACGAGTTTTCTGTTAAGTTTTGTGTTGTGAAGTTTTCAAGTTTTGGGTAAGGATTCAATGGACTATGGAATAAGGAGTGGCAAGAGCCTAAGCTTGGGGATTCCCGAGGCACCCCAAGGTAATATTCAAGGATATCCAAGAGCCTAAGCTTGGGGATGCCCCGGAAGGCATCCCCTCTTTCATCTTCGTTCATCGGTAACTTTACTTGGAGCTATATTTTTATTTATCACATGATATGTGTTTTGCTTGGAGCGTCAATTTATTTTGTTAGGATTTGATTTCTTTTATTTAGAACAATGTTTTGCATCTTTTATTTCAATAAAAGTGGCATTGATAGTCTTTAGTATGCCTATTTTACAAGTCTTCATGTTGCTGTTTGAAAACAGAAAGTTTTACCCCTGTTGCAATAATTCCCTAGAAAATTCAGAATGTGATAAAATGTTGAAACCTTTTTCATATTAAGCTCTGATAAATTTACTACAGTGGGAATTTTCTTTCATAATTTTTGGAGCTAGGGAAGTACGGATGTTGCTGCATTCTTTACAGATTGTCCTGTTTAGGCAGATTGCTGTTATGTTTGCATTGTTTGCATATGTTTGCTTCTTTAATGATTCTATTTGAGGATAGTACTATTAAATATGCAGAGGCATTTAGTATGCAATGTTGAATAATAATTTTAGGGATTTGCTACAGTAGAGTATGATAAGGTTTTGGCAATGGTTTATACTAACTTATCTCACGAGTCCTTGTTGAGTTTTGTGTGGATGAAGCTTTTGAGATTAGGGAGACTGTGATATGAGAGGAATTAAGGAGACACAAATGCTCAAGACTGGGGATTCCCAAGGCATCCCAAGATAATATTTCAAGAAGTCTCAAGCGTCTAAGCTTGGGGATGCCCCGGTTGGCATCCCACCTTTCTTCTTCAACAACTATCGGTTAGTTTCGGTTGATCCTAAGTTTTTGCTTCTTCACATGATGTTTGCCATTCTTAGATGTCATTTTATTTTGCTTTTCTTGCTGCTTGAATAAAATACCAAGATCTGAAATTATTAAATGTTAGAGAGTCTTCACATAGTTGCATAATTATTCGACTACTCATTGATCTTCACTTATATCTTTCGGAGTAGTTTGTTGTTTGCTCTAGTGCTTCACTTATATCCTTTTAGAGCACGGTGGTGGTTTTATTTTGAAGAAATAGATGAACTCTCATGCTTCACTTATATTCTTTTGAGGGTCCTAAACAACATGGTAATTTGCTTAAAATCCTAATATGCTAGGTATTCGAGATTAGTAAAAACTTTCATATAGAGTGCATTGAATACTAAGAAAAGTTTGATACTTGATGATTGTTTTGAGATATGGAGGTAATAATATCAAAGTCGTGCTAGTTGAGTAGTTGTGAATTTGATAAATGCTTGTGTTGAAGTTTGCAAGTCCCGTAGCATGCACGTATGGTAAACGTTATGTAACAAATTTGAAACATGATGTGTTATTTGATTGTCCTCCTTATGAGTGGCGGTCGGGGACGAGCGATGGTCTTTTCCTACCAATCTATCGCCCTAGGAGCATGCGCGTAGTGCCGAGGTTTTTTATGACTTGTAGATTTTTGCAATAAGTATGTGAGTTCTTTATGACTAATGTTGAGTCCATGGATTATACGCACTCTCACCTTCCATCATTGCTAGCCTCTTTGGTACCGTGCATTGCCCTTTCTCACATTGAGAGTTGGTGCAAACTTCACCGGTGCATCCAAACCCCGTGATATGATACGCTCTTTCACACATAAACCTCCTTATATCTTCCTCAAAACAGCCACCATACCTACCTATTATGGCATTTCCATATCCATTCCGAGATATATTGCCATGCAACTTTCCACCATTCCGTTTATTATGACACGCATCATCATTGTCATATTGCTTTGCATGATCATGTAGTTGACATCGTATTTGTGGCAAAGCCACCGTTCATAATTCTTTCATACATGTCACTCATGAATCATTGCACATCCCGGTACACCGCCAGAGGCATTCATATAGAGTCATACTTTATTCTAGTATCGAGTTGTAATCATTGAGTTGTAAATAAATAGAAGTGTGATTATCATCATTATTAGAGCATTGTCCCAAGTGAGGAATAAAAAATGAGAGAAAAAGAGAGAAGGGAAAATGTTACTATCCTTTTACCACACTTGTGCTTCAAAGTAGCACCATGATCTTCATAGTAGAGAGTCTCTCATGTTATCACTTTCATATACTAGTGGGAATTTTTCATTATAGAACTTGGCTTGTATATTCCAACAATGGGCCTCCTCAAGTGCCCTAGGTCTTCATGAGCAAGCAAGTTGGATGCACACCCACTAGTTTCTTTTGTTGAGCTTTCATACATCTATAGCTCTAGTGCATCCGTTGCATGGCAATCCCTACTCCTTGCATTAACATCAATCGGTGGGCATCTCCATAGCCCATTGATTAGCCTCGTTGATGTGAGACTTTCTCCTTTTTTGTCTTCTCCACATAACCCCCTCATTATTCTATTCCACCCATAGTGCTATATCCATGGCTCGCGCTCATGTATTGCGTGAAAGTTTATAAGTTGAGATTACTAAAGTATGAAACAATTGCTTGGCTTGTCATCGGGGTTGTGCATGATGAGAGCATTCTTGTGTGACGAAAATGAAACATGACTAAACTATATGATTTTGTAAGGATGAACTTTCTTTGGCCATGTTATTTTGAGAAGACATAATTGCTTAGTTAGTATGCTTGAAGTATTATCATTTTTATGTCAATATTAAATTTTTGTCTTGAATCTTTCGGATCGAATATTCATGCCAAAATTAAGAAGAATTACATTAAAATTATGCCAAGTAGCACTCCGCATCAAAAATTCTGTTTTTATCATTTACCTACTCGAGGACGAGCAACAATTAAGCTTGGGGATGCTTGATACGTCTCCAACGTATCTATAATTTTTGATTGCTCCATGCTATGTTATCTACTGTTTTGGGCAATATTGGGCTTTATTATCCACTTTTATATTATTTTTGGGACTAACCTTAACCGGAGGCCCAACCCAGATTTGCTGTTTTTTGCCTATTTCAGTGTTTCGAAGAAAAGGAATATCAAACGGAGTCGAAACGGAACGAAATCAACTGGAGAAGTTATTTTTGGAAGGAAAGCTACTGGATGGACTTGGACCCCACGTCAAGAGCCAAGGGAGGTGCTCACAAGGGTGGGGCCCCCCCTAGGGCACGCCCCCTGCCTCGTGGGGCCCCCGAAGCTCCACTGACGTACTTCCTGCACCCATATATGCTCACGTACCCTAAAACTTCCAGAACAGAGATTAGATCGGGAGTTCCGCCCCCAGAAGCCTCTGTAGCCACCGAAAACCAATCTAGACCCGTTCCGGCACCCTGTCGGAGGGGGCAATCCTTCTCCGATGGCCATCTTCATCATCCCGGTGCTCTCCATGACGAGGAGGGAGTAGTTCTCCCTCGAGGCTAAGGGTATGTACCAGTAGCTATGTGTTTGATCTCTCTCTCTCTCTCGTGTTCTTGAGGTGATATGATCTTGATGTATCGCGAGCTTTGCTATTATAGTTGGATCTTTGTTTCTCCTCCCCCTATTCTCTCTTGTAATGAATTGAGTTTCCCCTTTTGAAGTAATCTTATCGGATTGAGTCTTTAAAGATTTGAGAACACTTGATGTATGTCTTGTGTGGGATACCTGTGGTGACAATGGGGTATTTATTGATCCACTTGATGTATGTTTTGGTGATAAACTTGCGGGTTCCGCCCATGAACCTATGCATAGGGGTTGGCACACGTTTCCGTCGTGATTCTCCGGTAGAAACTTTGGGGCACTCTTTGAGGTCCTTTGTGTTGGTTGAATAGAAGAATATGAGATTGTGTGACGCATATCATATAATCATACCCACGGATACTTGAGGTGACATTGGAGTATCTAGGTGACATTAGGGTTTTGGTTGATTTGTGTCTTAAGGTGTTATTCTAGTACGAACTCTAGGGCTGTTTGTGACACTTATAGGAATAGCCCAATGGATTGATTGGAAAGAATAACTTTGAGGTGGTTTCGTACCCTACCATAATCTCTTCGTTCGTTCTCTGCTATTAGTGACTTTGGAGTGACTCTTTGTTGCATGTTGAGGGATAGTTATGTGGTCCAATTATGTTATTATTGTTGAGGGAACTTGCACTAGTGAAAGTATGAACCCTAGGCCTTGTTTCAACACATTGCAATACCGTTTACGCTCACTTTTACCATTAGTAACCTTGCTATTTTTATATTTTCAGATTACAAAAACCTTTATCTACCATCCATATACCGCTTGTATTACCATCTCTTCGCCGAATTAGTGCACCTATACAATTTACCATTGTATTGGGTGTGTTGGGGACACAAGAGACTCTTTGTTATTTGGTTGCAGGGTTGCTTGAGAGAGACCATCTTCATCCTACGCCTCCTACGGATTGATAAACCTTAGGTCATCCACTTGAGGGAAAATTGCTACTGTCCTACAAACCTCTGCACTTGGAGGCCCAACAACGTCTACAAGAAGAAGGTTGTGAAGTAGACATCATCCACCGTCGACCTCCTCCAGCCTCCACGGGCTACTGTTCATCCACCGTCGACCTCCTCCAGCCTCCACCTGTGACTGTTCATACATGGGCTCCTGTTCATCCAGCCTCCACCGGCTACTATTCAACCAGCCCTCTCCACGGGGTCCTGTTCAACCACCCCTCCACGGGCTACTGTTCATCCAGCCCTCCACCGGCTACTGTTCAACCAGCCCTCCACCGGCTACTATTCAACCAGCCCTCCACGGGGTCCTGTTCATCCAGCCCTCCATGGGGTCCTGTTCATCCACTGGCTCGATCGATCGGTGTACTGTTCATCCAGTGGCAACGGCCTCTACTACCATGGGGTCCTGTTCATCCAACCCCCACCGAGAAATGTTCATCCAAACCCCCCAACAACGCTCACTATTCATCTAGAGGCAGCATCGATCGGCTTCAGTTAGCAGCAGTAGCGAAGGAATCACCCGGCTTCAGTTAAACAGCAAGGGATCAATTGATAGCTCGGATTCAGTGTAACGTGTAGCCTGCAGTGCAATCGCTCAGGTTCAGTTAGAGCCCAACGCCTCGCACCCACGCGCGTACGTGTACGAGAGAAACACGCATCGCTCGGCCCCCGACCACCCACCGTAACCGGGAACTCCTCGATATTTTCCGCGCCCTCGCTTCTACCACATTTTTTTCTGTCATGGACGGCCCAAAGAATGTCATGCAGCTGCGTCTCCGGCCCGCCCAGGATGAAAAGTCCATTTTTTGTCATGATTTTTTGTCATAGTAGTAGGACCCCACCACATCTATGATGATACCGGGTTTTGTCACAATTATCATCATAGAAGTGTCATAAGTATGACAGAAAAAAAATTCGTTCGGCCCAAAATGTCACGGATGTGTCTTTTTTTGTAGTGTAGGCTCGTCAAGTTTAACCCGAGTATTCTGCATGTGCAAAACTGGCTTGCACCCATTGTATGTGAACGTAGAGCTTATCACACCCGATCATCACGTGGTGTCTCGGCACGACGAACTATAGCAACGGTGCATACTCAGGGTGAACACTTATACCTTGAAATTTAGTGAGAGATCATCTTATAATGCTACCGTCGAACTAAGCAAAATAAGATGCATAAAGGATAAACATCACATGCAATCAATATAAGTGATATGATATGGCCATCATCATCTTGTGCCTTTGATCTCCATCTCCAAAGCACCGTCATGATCACCATTGTCATCGGCTTGACACCTTGATCTCCATCGAAGCATCGTTGTTGTCTCGCCAACTATTGCTTCTACAACTATCGCTACCGCTTAGTGATAAGGTAAAGCAATTACATGGCGATTGCATTTCATACAATAAAGCGACAACCATATGGCTCCTGCCAGTTGCCGATAACTCCGTTACAAAACATGATTATCTCATACAATAAAATTTAGCATCATGTCTTGACCATATCACATCACAACATTCCCTGCAAAAATAAGTTAGACGTCCTCTACTTTTTTGTTGCAAGTTTTACGTGGCTGCTACGGGCTGAGCAAGAACCGTTCTTACCTACGCATCAAAAACCACAACGCGGTATAGTGATTGCTTTTTGATCTTCAGAAAGAACCCTGTTCATTGAATCCGATTCAACTAAAGTTGTAGGAACTAACACCCACCGGCCACCTGTGTGCGAAGCACGTCGGTAGAACCAGTCTCGCGTAAGCGTACACGTAATGTCAGTCTGAGCTGCTTCATCCAACAATACCGCCGAATCAAGAATTAACTAGTGACGGCAAGCAATATGTATATACCCACGGCCACAACTCCTTTCTGTTCTACTCGTGCATATAACATCTACGCATAGACCTGGCTTGGATGCCATTGTTGGGGAATGCAGTAATTTCAAAAAAAAAAAATCCTACCCACACGCAAGATCCATCTAGGTGATGCATAGAAACGAGAGGGGAAGAGTGTTGTCCACGTACCCTCGTAGACCGTAAGCGGAAGCGTTATGACAACGCGGTTGATGTAGTCGTACGTCTTCACGATCCGACCAATCCTAGCATCGAAGGTACGGCACCTCCGCGATCTGCACACGTATAGCTCAATGACATCCCACGAAATCTAGATCCAGCTGAATATCGGGGGAGAGCTTCGTCAGCACGACGACGTGATGATGGTGATGATGAAGTTACCGACGCAGGGCTTCGCCTAAGCTCTACAACGATATGACCGAGGTGGAAATCTGTGGAGGCGGGCACCTCACACGGCTAAGAGATCAACTTGTGTGTCTATGGGGTGCCCCTCCCCCATATATAAAGGAGTGGAGGAGGGGGAAGGGGAGGGCAGGCCCCTCTATGGCGCGCCCAAGGGGAATCCTACTCCTACCGGGAGTAGGATTCCCCCCCCCCTTTCCTAGTTGGATCAC